>NC_050517.1:5362936-5435716 GCF_002922805.2 Oryzias melastigma
TGATTTAGGGAGAAGCCTTAAGGGTAAGGGAAGAATTAGGATTTGACCAAAGGCTTAACCAACTGTACAACAACACAATCCGGGGCTAGTAAATTCCCCTTTTTATTTTACAAATTAGATCAATTTTGATTATTTTCATGTATGACATTGTAAATTCTGAAAGTTAAAATGATCAATGTTAAACGTTCTGATTTTGAAGAAAAAAAAAAAAAGAGTTAAGAAACAAAAGCCTTCACTCGTTTTGCCACACAAGGACAGTGAGACTTGCAGACGGAGCAAAATTGATTCTTTTTTATAACTTTTTATTAGAGCTGTCAGGCGATTAAAATTTTTAATCGCGATTAATCGCATTTTGTCTGGAGTTAACTCGCGATTAATCGCAAATTTACATGTGGCCCTTTTTTAAGGAAAAAAATGTGTGCTTCGTGGAATTTAGCAGTTCTACATTAATTATGAAAACAAGAATGACAAAATTAATAGTTTTCATCAGAAATACTTTATTTTGTAACATTGTATTGAGATAAACTTTCTAAACAATAAAAGACTATAACATAAAATGCCTAACAAAAGCCCAAGTGCAAGTGAAGGGCATTTTAAATTCAAAACTTCAATCAACGTTCAGTAAAATAAAATAAAAAACATCAAAAATAACATTTCCATAACACTTTCATGTTCATTTTTTGTCAGGACCAAATCTTTTCCTCCTCTGCCGAACTACATTATTAAATGAAATAGAGATTTATCATTTCCAATTAACTTTTGTTTTTTAAAACATTAAAGACTGAGAAAAGCGGGATACTCTGTGGATAGTTTGAAAGTCTGTTACTGCCGCCGCGTTCTCTGGCTGCAGCTCGATGCAGCGACGTGTCCAGCGGAGCTCACGGATGAATATGCCGGCAGACAGACCGCTATGCTGGGGCGGGATCACGCTTAAACCTCCAGAACATTTAAAACGTCCCCCGGTGCGCTTGCTGTTCGGAACATCGGGGGTCCGCAGCTCTCGGCGCCGGACGCGAGCCGGTACCACCAGACGTGGTACTGGATGCGAACCGGAGCCGGGTTAGGGTGCAGGAGCTCTCCAGGTCCTAGTGCCGGCCGGTTTTAGCTCGCAGCTCGGTGGTTGGAGAGCCGCCGGTGATCTAGTGAGAGCAGCCGGTGAGTTAGAGGCGATGAGGGACGCCCGTGCGCGGTATGGAAAGGCACGTATGAGAAAGTCCGCGATTAATACGTCAAAAAAATTGTCTGCGTCAAGCACACGTCAGATTAATGCGTTTTTAACGCAACAAATCTGTCAGCCCTACTTTTTATCTATCTATAAAGAAGCCTGTAGCAAGAGTGTTAAAGTGCCTGTCAACAGGTTTTAATAAACAACTGACGGATTGAGGTACCCCTAGACCAATTTTATATAACCATCGCTGTTCATTGGCAACTGGAAAACAAGCCTTGACGCTCCAGTTCAAGAACCAAACTTTTGCTTTCTAAAATGTTTTAAAGGCACTTTTTGGTTTATCCATAGTAACTTACCGTTTTTAAGTAAAATTATAGAAAAAAGTTTCGCTACTCAACTTCATGAGTTTTTAAATAACAAAAATATTTTAGAAAAATATCAGTCTGGTTTTAGAATGAACCACAGTACAGAGACGGCTCTTTTAAAGATCGTTAATGATCTTAGAATACATTTAGACTCACAGAAACTTTCTGTTCTGGTGCTGCTGGATCTTAGTGCCGCCTTTGATACGGTAGATCACCAGATTTTATTACATAGACCTAGGAGTCTAGTGGGCCTCTCTGGAAATGTTCTTAAGTGGTTTTATTCTTACCTTTCAGATCGACACTTTTATGTAAGTATGGATACATGCTCCTCAAGAATCCATGAAATAAGTTGTGGGGTTCCCCAAGGGTCAATTTTAGGTCCCATTCTTTTTAATTTGTACATGTTGCCTCTTGGGGATGTCATCAGGAGACATGGTGTTGACTTTCACAGCTACGCTGATGATACTCAGCTTTACATCGCCGTGTATCCTGATGACCTTGAACCTTTAAATACTCTTTTAAATTGTATTTTAGATATAAAGTCATGGATGGCAGAGAACTTCCTTCAGCTCAACCAGGACAAAACAGAAGTTTTAATCATCGGTCCTGAAGACAAGAGAGAGAGAATTTTAACTCGTCTTCAGAATTTTAAAGCTTCTCACTCTGTGAGAAACCTGGGCGTTCTTTTTGACTCTGAGCTGAATTTTATTCCTCATATTAAAAATGTCGTTAAGACAGGATTTTATCATCTTAAAAATATCGCCAGAGTCCGCCCATTCCTCTCTCTTGCCAGCACAGAGGTGCTGATGCATGCTTTTATTTTTAGTCGTTTAGATTATTGTAATGCCCTGCTGAAGATTGAGTGAAGATTTTCTTTTTGTATATGTTTTTGTTTTTAATGTAAAGCGCTTCGAGCTGCGTGAAGTATGAGAAGCGCTTTTTTATAAATAAAATTTGAATTTGAATTTGAACTTACAAAGGAGGGTACACTCTGTTACGGCTGTGGCCGTATTTGGTTTTGTTTCTCTTGGTTTAGTGGGTTTTTGTCAGAGTGGGACTTCTTTGTGTTTAGTGGATCTTTGTTTGTGTCTTTCTGTTTATTTGTTTCAGGTGTGGTGCTGGAGGCGTGGTTCCCCATTGGTCGAGGCCGGAGAAGGAAGCCTTCAAAATCACCATGTGGACCTCCAGACCACGAGAAGGGAGCTGGGCTGCAACAGTCTCCACTGCAGCTCAGTGAACTTCTCCACCTGCTTTGTTTAGTGTGCACTTAGTTTCTTTGGTGTTTTGTGTTAGGTCCCACTCTGTGTTCTGTGTTTAGTGTTGGTTTTGTTTAGGTGAAGCTCCAGGGGTGAACCGCCATTTTCTTTACTAAATGTTTTCTCCTGTTTCTGTTAGTCCAGGGAGGTTAGTGTTTGTCATTATTTTACTGTTTCTTTTGCAGGTAAGCTCCCTGGGTTGAGTTAGTTGGGGTTTTGTTTGTTGTTTTGGCCTTGGTTCACCCTGAAGCCTTTTGCTTCACTTTTAGTTATTATTTTGGTGGTTTTGTTCTTGTAAATAAATAATTTGTTAACTTTTTATGGAGACCTTTTGTTGTGTTTTGTTAAACACTCCTTTAATTTACCTTTATGTTAGGCCCCAGACCCCTAGACTAAACGGGGCGTAACACACTCAAACATCTCCTGAATGTGTTCTCTTAATGATTGCCAAAAAATCAAGGGATTTTCTAGGTGCACAACGTTCCTGCTAAACTTCTAATTATGTAGCTTACTTAGTTCATCAAACCGCTTTGGGATTTGGCTTTAAGAACACATTAAATGGACTAGATTCAGTTGTTTTAAGCTGTTATATTAACTGAAAGTTTTGTTTTTTGGTGCCTAATGTTTTATTAGCTGGATGTACCACATATTAACTGAAGTATTTTGTATTTGTGGAGTTTTAATGTTTGCTAAAAGTGTTATAAGTGCTATAGAAATAAATGCTATGTTACTTTTTAATATTTATTTGATTTAGTTTTATTTAACCGGGGAAGTCCTATATTGAGATTAAAAATCTCCTTTTCAAAGTAGCCCTGGGGGTGAAGAGGTCATTTATACACATATACACCAAAGGACAATCCACAATAACATTAATAAAACTATTTAAACTAGTAAAGTTGCATTACCTGCGATAATGCTACTGTGAGTGTTTTTTTCTAAATGTTTTTGCTGAAGATGCTGACGCAATTTATTTTAATTGCTAAATAATGTCCTGAATGCGCTGAACATTTTTATGCCAAACATGAATAATTTGCAATTTTTTTTAAGAACTTAAAAAACTTCTTTAAAAAATCACAAAAACTGTGAACATTTTTTAAATATTGTGTCAAATTCATAAATACTAAAAGTTATAGCATGAATTTCCTGAATGTGCTGGATGTTTTGAGACCAATATTGCAATATTGCAGGTTTCAAAGTGCACAAAGAATTAGAAGAATTTTGAAAAAAAAAAATAGCAGAAGTTGCAAAAAATTTTAAAATGCATAATAGGTATAACTACCAAAAGTACAAGCATTAATTTCCTGAACGTGCTGAAGTTTTTGATACTAAACTTCTATAAATCGCAGAAAGAGCACACATTTTAAGAATTAAGGGACAAAAATCGCTTAAAAATTAAAAAATTGTGTAAAATAAAAAAAAAGTATAATAATACAAATGTGAACACCCTGAACCTGCTCAATGTTTTGATTGCAGGATTTGCAGAAATTTAAAAAAACTCCCACTCATTTTCAATGGAGCTGCATAAAATCTTCAAAACCGTAAAATGTACGAAGACCCAAAGCATAAGCAGGAATGTCCTTAACAAGCTCAACGTTTTGATTGCAGAAATCGCTGAAAGTGGGATGAGTTTTTACAAATCAAGAAAATGTACCGAAGAATAAATAAGGAAAAAAAAATAATAAAGGGAAATAGGATCACTAAATATTCCCAACCGCACTTCTCATTTATAATTTTTAGAGCATAGTTTTAAACTGACCTTTAGGAAGCAGTTTCTTCAACTTCAAGTCCTTTTGGAGATCGTTCCACATTGTTGGTGCAGGATTCTGACAAGCCACTCTCCCAGCGTCTGTTTGAGCGCTCGGTACTGTCAGTAGCAAAGATTCTTGTGATCTTAAAGAACACTGTCCAGATTCTCTTACTGCCAAACGTTTACTTTTCTGCTTAGATTATCTACTTGATACATTTATTTGTCAGAAAGAAGGAAATACATATTTTTGTCCAGCTATGAGAAATATTTTGTGCAGGGCAAAGACAGGACATTAATGTAATCACACCGAGGTCAAAATTAGTTTGAATGTCCTTATGATGTTATCGACAACAAACTCAATATTAGGGAAGTGCACAACATCGATAACGTGGTTCTGGAACTGCAAATGTAGTTAATCCCTTATCAAGCATTGTGGACCTAATTTAGCATCACAAGTGAACATGAGTAAACTGTATTGATCTGTGACTCAACATAATTGAAAGGATCTGTTTCCTAAGGCTGTGTTAGGTCATGGGAGCCTGCTCCTGTGAGTTATTAACTCCCTGCAGCTATCTGAGGTCAGCAGACAGATATTGGGGAAGCTGAGAAAAAAAAAAAAACGTCTTGATGACTCACTGCCTCTGTATGTATGTAAGATAAATGTCCAAATAGGTCTATCCCAACCACATTTCAAATCTGCTCCTAAAATGACAAATTAACTGAATTTAAACAAGAACAAAGCTAGAAACATAATACTATTAGTTTAATAATATAGATTTAATTCTTGTTAAATCTATTTGTTAATTAGATTCAACAAACCAATATGAGCTTATGATCTTCATGTTCAAATTGGGTTTACTGAGTCATGGGTTCAAATCTAAAGTTGAATAACACTGCTGTATATAAACCTGTGTACAAAAATATAATAGTATATTTATAAATATAAGCTATTTCATAACATCCTAAAGGTAGAATAGAAGGTTGTAACTGTAAAGAGCAAAAGTTGATCTAGTATTCTCAAGGAGAAGTTTGATTTTACATGTTTTTTTTTGTGCTTATTTAAATAACTTTTTCCTTTCAGCTCACAGAGTTTAAATCTCTGTATGTAACATTTGAGATACTAAAATAAAAAAACAGCACTTCTGTTTTGTCCTTTGAAACAGCTACAGCTTTCTCTTTTTTCCTCTGAGTTTTAAATTGATTTGTTTATGTCTAAATCACCTCTTGTCTGCAGATTGAAGCGAAGTCTCAGTCTTGTCTCAAAGTGACCTAAGCCCTTCTCATTGAGGATTCTTGAGCTGATTAGTGTTTAGGTTTTTTTTTTTTTTTATATAAAAAAAAAAAGAAGTTATACAATCTTTTCAATTTGCCTTGGTAATGAAAAAACAACCATTTTGTTTCAATTTAGTTTTCATTTAGGGAATAAATGCAGTGAAAAAATTATTTTTCAGTCAGTTGTCTTTTGTTAAGTCACGCCAATATTTAAAAATGAGAGGTCTGTAGTGTTTACAGAAGGAGAGACTGTGAAACGGAATCCAGAAAATCACATTTTTTGATTTTTAATAGAATTATTATTACAATGATGCAGCAAATAAGTCTTCGGTCAACAACAAAAGTTAACCTCAAACATCGTCACTCACCTAATTCTGTGACGACGTGTGAGTGAGAATTATCTGGTAACCTCCAGTTACTATTTTTGACATTTTAAGTGTCCCCAACTTGCTGGTTTTTGATGTGCTGTTCGTAAAATCAGGGGTCTACAAAACTCGGGACGCAGACCGTATGCGGACTGGTCCCCAGAACGCGGAACCACATCTGATACCGGTTCAGATCTGGTACCATGTCATGGTGTCGGGTTAGGGTACAGGTATCAGGCTAGAGTACCGGTGTGCTCTGTGTCCCGGGACTGGACCGGTTCCAGTTTGTGGCCTGGAGGTTGCAGAGCCTTGATTTAATAGGAACAGCCAGCACGTCAAAAAATGACAAGTTGGGGAACTTTTAAACTTCGATTTCCCTTTAGGGCAGGGGAGTCAAACTCAATCACACCAGAGGCGAAAATCCAAAACACACCTTAGGTCACGGGCCGAACAGGATAAACATTTATTAAACACTCTAAAACTACATTTTAAACTATAAAACTGTAACTTTTTAACATTATTCTGAATAATGCAAAGGCAGGAATATTATTCCAGAATAAATCAACTTAAACCTTAAATAACTTTCAATATTTTATTCTCCATAAAAATATATTTTGTCAAAGATAACAAAGCGTAAAATGATCTGGAGGGCCGGATTCGGCCCCAGGGCCTTGACTTTGACACATGGTTTAGGGGTTCCTTATCTACGCTGCGTCTCAGATGAAAAGTTTCTGAAAGAGTACAGACCTCTCTCAGCTTTTTTTGAGGGACAACTCGCACAATCAGCGACTAACAAATACTTTTATTATTTTATTACTATTAAGACTTTGTGAATATTAAACTCATTTGTGTTTTAAAAACTGATCCATAATCATTTAAATCCCTTTTTATCTTGAATTGTGCCGTTTTTATGACTCTGGATTATTAAAAAAAGTCTCTTTCTGCAGTCATCGTCATGTTAGAACAGTGATGCTTTGAGTCTAAAACAGCACAGGATACAGAACAGGATTAGATCACTTTCTATTTTCCATGAGTAGTGAACTCATTACCCTTAAGTTGGGCCGCTTCCATTAAGGGATCATCTCTTGCAAGCTGTTTGTTCAAGCACTTGATCTGGACTGGCTGCTGATCACACAGATGACAGTGGGTTCGTTGTTCCTTTAATGACTTCTTTACTATTTTAAATGACACATTTTACCTGTATTATGTGGAACACAGTCAGTTATATAACATTTTATTGCTCAAAGGTTTCCTGAAGGAACTCCGCTGTAAACAGTGGAGCTCACATGGTCGAGCTTTTAGTGTTTGATTCAAACCTGAAAATGCACAAATGTAATTGAATTTGCATCCATTTGGTAACCTCTCTGCACATTCCAAAACGGTTTATTTTACTGTTCGTAATATTTTGAAACAATTTCTGACATTTTACTTTGTATTTGGTCTATTTCAAGCAATCAAAACGAGAAATAAACTGAAGATGTACAATAGAAATATGTATCTATACATATGGTAGACATATCAAACACATACATCACCATACTCATGTAAAAGAAATCGCTTATAATTACTCTTATTTATAAATACACATGTTAGCACACAACATATTTCAACCATTAAACTTTAGGTCTGCCAGGAGTTTAATTAATGACTTGAAGAAAAGTGGGAGGATGCAAACTGCTACAGTCCAACCCCTCATATGCTTTACTTTTTTTAGACCTTTTTCATGGTGACTTCAAACAAAATGGCGACAAGACTGAAAATGTGAACAGTAACTTCCGGTGTTTAGGCTTAGAATGTCAAAGCTGACAGCTGAACACTGTTTAACACAATTTTACCTAAATAATAAAAAGTAATCTTATCAATTTCAGCAAAAAAAATGTTCAATATTTATTTCATGAATGTCCTGCTGAACTGTATTTTTATTTCCTGTCTTAGATCGTTCACAAATCTAAATACAAATTTGAATAATCTTCAATATTTGAGGTTCTATTGAAAATATTGACCTTTCATTTGAGCAGATATTATTCTAACAAGTTTTGTTTTGGCTGATGTTATTCATACGTGTTTTAAGTGCAATCAGCACAAAAAGGAGAGAGGAGCAAGACAAGATGCAGATTGGTGCATGTTTGCCACAAGTGTTTTAACTGCATCCAAGGATAACTGTAGTTGTTGTCATAAGAGGTATTTGTTGTTTTTTGGGGTATTTTAAGAGGTAATTGTAAAAATAGGAATACTTTTAAAGGGAATCATTTTTTTGAAGTTTTCAAATTATTTTTCTCCTTTTTTACCTTCATTATCCTGCATGATCAGACACGGTTATGATCAACAGCAAAGAGGAGCTACGTCAGAAAATAACAGTTATTAGTTTTTTTTGATTGTCAGACACGTTGAAATTCTCTGACTTTATCTCTGTTTTAGTGATTTTGTGAACATGTAAATCTAATCAACTTTAACTGGGCAGCAAAGATCTTCTGCAGATCTACGTCTCATCAAGCTAGCATTAGCATTAGCATCAATTAGAAGAAGAGAATCTGAATGACCTTCATAATCAAACCAGCAGCATTCAGTGAAGTTCCTGTGACCTTCATCTAACTATGACCGGGTTGTAGAGAGAAATAATCCACCACTGGTTTAATATCATTTTGGGGAAGCAGCTGTGGAGCATTCTGCAGGAGGAACACTGACATTTGATCTGAGAGGGAAACAATACAACCAGGGAGGACATTTAGAACATAAATATTGTACACATTTATGTTACAATTTAGTTAGGTTCTCTTCCATTATTTAGGTAAAATTGCTTTAAACAGCGTTCAGCTGTCAGCTTTAACGTTCTAAACCATAGACCTATAACCAGAAGTCACTCTAAACACTCGCCGTTTTGTGTGACGTCACATGAAAAGGGTCTATAATCAATTCTCAAATTCCCATCAGTTATGTATTTTTTTAACATGCAGATCCCCTTCTAAAGAGGATTTTTTTCCCTTGTTTGTCAAAATTTTTGACACCTTGGGAAACTTGTCCACATTGTCATTCTCAACACTTCCGTGTTTTCTAGATCCACCAAAGTCAATCTAAAGTAGACGGCCAAAGGAAGGTTTTGGTAAATATTGATTACCGTATTTTCCGGACTATAAGTCGCGTTTTTTTTCATAGATTGAATGTCCCTGCGACTTATACTCCAGTGCGACTTATATACGAATTTTTAATGATGAGATATGGACCGTAAGTCTAGAGTGCCCTCTTATGGTGATCTATGCAATTACTTTATTTACTTTAGTTATTCAGACGTGACACAGAGGACTAAGAATTTAAGGGATTTAGTGATATGGAGTGAGATTGTGTGCAATTAATTACAGTAAAGATACAAAGTTGATGAGTTCTTGAGGCTATAGTTAAATAAAACTGTTATGTTATATAAATGCTACACCTTTTCGTTTTTTTCATGATGCTAATATGTGAATATGTGTTGACACATATTCAGCCTGTTTTCTATTCACTTATGAATGTTATAACTTACCTTCCAAGATGATGTAATATCGTTTTTTTCAACCAGTTTGTAAAATAAATTACTTGAAAAAAATGCGACTTATACTCCAGTGCGACTTATGTATGGTTTTTTCTTCTTCATTATGCATTTTTTGGCCCCTGCGACTTATAGTCCGAAAAATATTTCATAAATATCCTGTGTAAAACTAATGAGTTAAAAATATTTTAAGTTGCAACGTTTGTCTTTTTTCCTTAACTGTACATCTGAAATTGATCCATCCATCCATCCATCCATCTTCTTGACCGCTTTGTCCCTTTCGGGGTCGCGGGGGTGCCGGAGCCTATCCCGGCTACTGATGGGCGAAGGCGGGGTTCACCCTGGACAGGTCGCCAGTCTGTCGCAGATCTGAAATTGATTTTTTTTTAACCCTTCATCATCAGAGATGTCGCCGGTGACGCGTGAACACAGAATCTTTAACATACGAGCCGCTTTTCTCCTTCAGAATCTGCTAGAATTATCATGTTAACAATTAAAAAAACTACAGTAAATCAAAGAACATAAACAGTGGAGCTTCAGGGTTAGAGCTTTATGGATACACTAAACAAATTTCAGTCTCCTAAAATGATTGGTTAAAGTCCTAAACATGATGAACAAAGAATATAAAGCAAGTAGGATTTTAAAAAAAAGTTTAATTAACAAGGACTAATGTTTCCAAAGAAGCCTTTTTTGCACGTTCATGCCAATTCTGTCAACTTTGCTTTAATGAATGACTCTGAAAATTGACAGCACACCAATCCCCACTTAACCACTGACCTTCCTTTCTTCCTAATAACAGAGAACATTCATCAGTCCATTTATTCAGCCAGAACTCACAGTGAAAATGGTCAAACAAGGATAGATTTCTGAAAGCCCTCTTTTATTCAGCCTGAGCCCATCGGGGCTCCGTCTCATCTCCTTTTCCTCACTCAGGCTATTTTAAGACCCAAAATCAAAATGTGTAAAGTTACAGATTACACAAAAATCATCCTCAAAGTGCCAAATACTCCACGTTCTCCCCGTGGGTTATTTGATGGTAGCGTAAGCTGCAGCGCGGTTAAAGGAAAATACCGGATGTGACTTGAACACACCCCTGTTGTGCGCCACTTATCAGCCTAAGACAGGATAATGCTTGTTTAATTTGCTATCATTACAGTGTCTATTTTGATTGAGATTGGTTGAATCTAAAAAAGTCTCTCAAAGTTAAACGAATTAAACTTTATTTTAAACTTTGATTTTGGCAGGAAAGCGTGTCTAAGTTTGGTTATTCACACATGATGAAGAAAACATGGTTATTAGGGGATGGCCTCAGCATTAGTGTTACATTTTGAAAAGATCAAAAATGAAGGCTCATTAATCACTTTAACACAATTACTGCTTTATATGCTCAATAAAGCGTTCACTTTCAGATATTTCTAGCAAATTGGTTTATCTAATCACTAGCGGCTCCAGAGAACTGCAATGCTTATCATATCTTTAATTTACCTGCCATTTTTCTCTGAATCACATGTTTGTGCAGACTGACGGCAAATCACACAGCAAATCTATTCCACTGGAATGTTCCGAGGAGTTTTTTTTGCTGTTGATGTCTTCAGACAAAGACAAGCTATAGTTTCTGGTGGAAAAATAGAAAAAAGTTCATTTAAAAAAAAGATATTGGTAAAAGGATTGGCAGTAAGCGGAAATAAAAACACTTTTCAGTAACAACCAAAAGTTAAACTAAAAATAGCAGCAGCTGTGATTCCATTGACTGTGAAATTGACCAAAGTGAATTTAGAATAATAAATTCACCAAATGGAAACTCAACGGCTTTGAACAAAACTTAAAACATTTTTGAACTTGGAGGAGGCTGTTTTTAAAGTGACATATTTCGCAAAACTGCACTTTATTCTAAATACATTAGTCACATGACCAACAACTGGATACCACGCTCAGTTGTCGAGTCCAGGGGTGTCAAACTGAATCGCACAAGGGGCCACAATCCAAAACACACTTTTAGGTCGAGGGCTGAACAGGATGAACATTTATTGAACACTCTGAAACTACAATTTTAAAACTGTAACTTTTTATCATAATTATGAACTAGGTATAAAGCATTACTCAGATAAAGTTGGTGTGAATGCTGTAAGTTGAATTTGGCCACTGAAGATGCTAGTGCTGATAGATAAAGATGCTGAAGCTGGTAGCTGAAAACACTGAAGCTGGTAGTCAGCTAAAATATTAGCTAAATGCCAATTTAGCCTAAACAACTTTTTTAAAAAAAGAACAAGTTAGCCAAAACAGCTAGCCTCTTGCTGAAAAATAGCTAAACTCCAAAATAGCCTAAAAAGCTGAAATAGCCTAATTTAGCCAAAACAGCTAGCATGTAGCTTAAAAACTAGCTAAGCTTCAAAATAACCTAAAACACTTTTTTTTTAAAAAGCCTACATTAGACAACAAGTGTGTAAAACAGCTAGTCTGTAAATATTGGCCTAAATCCAAAACAGCCTTCAAAAACTACAAAAAACCTAAGTTAGCCAAAACAGCTAGTATGTAGCTTAAATACTAGCTAAATGCCAAGTTAGCCTAAAAACTTTTTTAAAAAGCCCAAATAAGCCAAAACAGCTAGCATGTAGCTGAAATATTAGCTAAACTTCAAAATAGCCTAAAAAATCTTAGTAAATGCTAAAATAGTCCAAAAAGCTAACAGAACAACAATTTCTAAAACTTGTTAAAACCGTAACTGTTTAACATGATTATGAATAATAAAAAGGCAGGAATATTATTTCTGAATAAATCAACTTAAACAAAACGTTCAATATTTTATTCTCCATAAAAATATATTTTGTCAAAATTATACAAGTTAAAAATGAGCGTAAGATAACATCAGGGCATTAATAACAATAAAATAAAATGATTTGGAGGGCCGGGTAGAATTAAATTTTCGTTATATTTTGGATTACATACATGTTAAATTGTGACTTTTGCTGCCACAATATTAGCCACTAAAATGATATTGTTAAATCAAAGTAAAGTCAGCTGATGCGCTCACGCCTGTGTGTGTGTGTGGGAAATTCCCCCAGCACCTATGGAAACAAAAGTTTCATACAAATATCTTGAGTTGTCAGAGGAGTTTTTGTTACGACCAGAGGACTCACATGACTGAAAAAAATCTGCGAATAAAGATGAGCAATGCACAACACACCAAAAACTGACACATAGACACTAAGACACACACATACACACACACAAATCAATGTAGGGACTACGGAGCGGGGGTCGGGTGGGGTTCAGTGCCTAGTCAAGACAGACAATGTCAAAATTCATTGATATATATTACTGGATTGGCCCTTGCCTGTTCGCTGCTATAGACAGAGACGTGCACGCAGGCGCCATCGTTATGCATTGAGTCATGGCAGCAGAACGCTGCTGTTCCAATGGAGGACGGGCAGACAACCACCACAAAATCAGGCTAGCTCCCTCATTTTTTTAACCGATTTTTTTAAAATATGGCTCAAATTAAAGCTTGGAAAATGACTGATCTTGTGGTGTGTTTACATATTTATTATCTGCAATATATATAGACCTCCCTCATCCCCAAAAAAGGAATCCATAAGGAATATTGTATCAACTATTTCATCTCTTGGTGATAATAAAGAACTGATTATACTGGGAGATTTTAACTTAAACTGGTCTGATCCCTATACACTAACTGAACGAAACTTATTTAACGGTGTAAATCTGTCTCAAATTATTAAAGAACCAACAAGAACTGGTTCTAGTACAAACTCTCTTCTTGACTGGATCTTGGTTACACACCCTAATAGAATTCTCAAGTCTGGCGTTTTACCTGATTCCTTTAGTGATCATTCAATCATTTATTGTGTTTGTAAAATTACTACTCCCCGCCTTCCTCCCAAGTGGATCAGAATTCGCAACACAAAATTTTTCAATATTGATCTTTTTATTAATGATGTTCAAAGCATAAACTGGAACAGAATTTGTTTAATTCCTGACATTGAGTCTGCATGGAACTACTTTTATTCTGAGTTTAAGCAAGTTATTGACAGACATGCCCCATGGATCACTATCAAAGTCAAGGGACATCACTTACCTTGGGTGACTGGTGATCTTATTGACTTATTTAAGCAGAGAGACAGGGCCTGGCATAGACATAAATGTACTAAATTGCTAAGTGATTGGGATAAATACAAACGATTACGTAATGAATGCACAACAAAAACAAGAAATGCTAAAGCGAGTTATTTTAGAAATAACCTGGCTAATGACCTTAACAGTCCGAAACTATTTTGGAAAAAAATGAATTCTTTACTTGGTAAATCTAAGGGGTCTCAAGAAAATATGGTTATGAATAATGAAATTGTCAACGATCCACTTGTGATTTCTAATGCATTTAGCTTGCATTTCTCCCAAACTCCTCATGTACCGTCTTCATTATCTTCTTTTGATCTCACTCCTAATACTCAGCCTAGAGACAGACTCTTTACTTTTAATCCCGTCAGCCCTGAAGATGTCTCTGAGGCTATAGGCATGCTGTCTCCTAACACTGGTCCTGGTCCTGATGGAATTGAGTCTAAATTTATTATTTTTGCATCCTCTGTCTTGTCATTTCCCTTAGCTGAGCTCTTTAATTTATCCTTCTGTTCCTGTAAAGTGCCTCTTGCTTGGAAATGTGCTAAGGTTATTCCATTACACAAGGGCGGCGATATCCATCAATTGAATAATTACAGGCCAATTTCAATAATTAACAGTGTCGTAAAAGTCTTTGAAAACATTATTTTTAAACAAATGTCTATTTATCTCACGACCAACAATCTTCTATCCCAATTTCAATCTGGATTTAGAAAACATTTTTCTACTTCAACTGCTCTCATGAAATTTACAAACGATATCTTCACAAATTTTGACAATAACTTCTGCACTGGTGCTATTTTCCTGGACCTTACGAAAGCTTTTGACCTGGTTGACCACTATCTGCTCTTAGATAAATTGTATTCTATTGGTCTTTCTTCGCCTTCTCTCCTGTGGTTCAACTCATACCTTCATCAACGTCATCAATGTGTGTCATATAGGGGCAGTCAATCTGACTTTATTGTAATAAACAAAGGAGTCCCTCAGGGCTCTTCTCTTGGACCTTTGTTATTTTCTATTTTTATTAATGATTTACCAAACAGCTCATTCGAATCTAATATTCATTTATATGCAGATGACACCATAATTTACTGTTCTAAACCTAACATTTCTGACATCAGCTTTACTTTACAGCAAGATTTTGACTCGGTACAAAGATGGATGATATCCAATAAACTAATTCTGAATAAAACAAAATCATTTTCAATGCTTTTCCAGAAACAAAGAATGAATACTGACAGAAGAACACTTAATTTGTATTTCTTAGATTCCTCTCCACTTCAAGCCACTGATACATTTAAATATCTCGGTCTCTGGCTTGAAACTGATTTATCATTTAAAACTCATATTCAGTCTATTACCAATAAAATAAATTACAGTCTTAAATCTTTATACCAATCAATTAACTGTTTCACTCTTCCTGTCAGAAAAAGAATAATTTCTCAACTCCTGCTTCCTATATTTGATTATCTGGATATTATTTATTTTAACACTTCAGCAAGTACTCTACACCCCTTAGACGTTATCTACAATAGTCTCTGTCGTTTTGTTCTGCGCTGCCCCTATATGACACACCATTGTTCAATGTACCAACAGTTAGGCTGGTTTTCACCCTCAGTTCGAAGAATGTATCATTATTTACTGTTCACTTTTAAATGCATTCATTTTGACTTTCCCTCATACCTAAAGCAATATCTTGTTCCATTGAACTCACAACACAACCTCCGTCACACTGATCAGATTTATTTTTTTGTTCCAAGATATAATAGACAACCAGGAAAATATGCATTCTGTGTTCGAGCCCCCAGTGAATGGAATAACCTCCCATCTCAAATACGATCCCATACGTTTTTTCCATTATTTAAAAGAGCTCTGTCAACATATTTATTTGATCGTTGTACTTGTTCTCATTATGTGACTTAATTCTTTAACCTTTTTTTTTTTTCACTTAATTGTATATATATTACTTTGTTTTGTCCCTCATAGTATTTATTCATTATGCTATGACTGAATTTGCTTTGTTAATTGCATATTGATGAGTGGGGAAAAGTTGAGAGCTGTCGAGCTGTCGTGTGTGTATGTGTGTGAGAATGTGGATTTGTGTATTGATTATATACTTTGTATTTTTTTTTTATTTATTTCTTTTTTTTTACTTATTATTTTTTTTTTACTGTATTCTTGTTTCTTGATTACACTGTACTCCGTCATTATTTATTTACGATATCTGTTTTCATGAGGAACAATATGATCCTCATATTGTTTTTGAAATGTTAAAATAAATAAATAAATTATCTATAAAGAGTAATCTGTAATAAGTGCAAGAATTGTAACTTCTACTGCTACAGATAATGCATCACTGTCAAATTAACAACTTCTAAATATCTGTGATATTTGCTTTTGTCTCTGTGCTAAAATCTATATAACACAGCTTGTAAATGCTTGTTACCCAAGCCCAGAAATGAGGGAGATTGATGAAGTTTAATGGCATGAATGACTGATAAAGTTTAGTAACAAAGTCCTTTCTCTATTAAAAACACTTCAAAGTGCTAAATAAACAAACACCCTTTACCACATTTTCAAATGAAACTACAACTTTGATTATTTTTAGATTACATACATGGTAAATAAATCTCAATTTCATTCAAAAGTTAGCTTTAAATAGACGATTTCATAGTACTTTGAGAATAAGGCTCAAGCTGGCATCTTTAGCTGATGCAAGAAACATTTGTTAAACTTAAGAACTTCGGTCATAACATCAAATATGTCTGCCAAATTGATAAGATTCAAAACGTAGTGATAACAGCTGTAAATGGTGTGGCAGGCTAAAGTTTTGGCCAACATCTCCTTCCCTCACACCTGCTCTCTGCTCTGTTTGTCACTGAACAGAGAGTTAGTGTTAGTGCGACCAAGACAGGAGCTCAACACTGGTGGCACATGTTTTGAAAATTATGTACAAACTCACTTTAACTTTCTTCCCGCGAGATGCTAGCTCCCGCTGTAACACGCCCTTCACGGTTCCCAGGCTGATTTCTCTCTGTTAAAATGCGATCCCTGTCTTGTGATGATTCCTCTTCATTGTATTAAGGTTTTTGATGGTGATTATAAAACATTTCGTCCCCTTTTGTGGTTCTTTTCGCACTTATTCGGATCTCCTCCGTTCATCACTCGGAAAGACTCAGTCCAGTAATTTATATCAGTGGTTAATTTAATGTAGAATCTGTAAATAACCACAGCTGAACAGAAATGTCGACCGTCCTGAAAGACGTCGTGTCTGTGCACACAATTCTGTGCACAGTCCGCTTTGTGGCGCTTCGCGTGCGGTGTGAACCCAACATCAGTCCCCCAAATGTTTATCCTAAAACATATTTTTTAGTGCTTTTTTATGACATGAGTTAGCATTTTTTTGAGCTTAACACTTCATTAACTGTATTTGCTGAGACACATATACGGTTGATTTAACACTTTTGTAAAAAAAAAAAAAAAAAAAAAAAAGGATGAAACACAGATTGTGCACAGATTAGTTAACTGTATAACAGTTGAATGATTAATTTATCAGTCTCTCTTGTCCCAGTATGTTTGTTTCAACAGGAATTGATCAGGAATTGATCTTTAGTGACTTTCATTTACCTTTGCACTCATTTTGTGAACAGTTGCCCCTCTTATGAGTATGTGTCTGACACGCTTATATCACACTGCAAATCAATGAAAGCCAACAAAACTTCTTAAGTGGATGAGTGAGCTTTATTTTGGACATTTCTTTTGTAAGCCATATGTTTTACAATCTGAATGCATAATGTCACCTTTACTTGTTTTCTGTTCTTCTGACTTTTCACTCAAAGCCCAGGAGGGACCAAAGAGAACACAGACTTGGACTGAGGGAACTGTATACATGTCAGACTGTCTTCATTAAACCTTGCAACAGATTGACGACCTGCAGGGTGCACCCTACCTCGCACGACAGTAGCCTGGACAGGCTCTGGCATCCCCGTGACCCCAAAAGGGATCCAGCAAGTAATAAAAATGGACAAATGGACTATCACAATTCCAAACAAATTGTCTGAATGTGTAGATGTCTTCAACATAAACATAAAAAGAGATCATGAGTTTTTCAGAGCAATTACACTTGAAATGAAATATGACAAAAGGAAAAACAAATCCCATGTTAGGACCCTGGCTCTTGTGTGTCTTGGTGTTTGGTGTGAGCTTTCAGCTCCTGCAGAGATCCAGTTTCACCTTTGCTGCTGACTCTTGCAGAGTAGATTGAGGGCTTCCTACTCTGCCAACCACTAGGCGGGGAGAGATGTTTAACCCTTGTGCTATCTTATGGGGTCCAGATGACCCAAGCCTTATATTGACATGGTATCCATCCCATGACAAATGTGGACGAAGGGGGAAAGGATTTCATGTCTGTCATGGACACCAAGTAAAATCAAAAATCATTGTGGGGTCCGGATGACCCCGCTCCCAACACCAACATACCTAGGATAGCACGAGAGTTAAAACCCCCCAGCAGCCCTTGCTCCTGTGGTGGCTGAATTCCTGGGTGGGATCAGTTCATCAGCCTGCTGTCTGCCTGGCTGTAAGCTCGTTAAAGCCAGTTTTTTCCCCTCTGCTTTACCTATTGTCTTACCCCTGTTACAGTTGATCCCACGATTTAGTTCCTGTTTGGTTTCTTTTGTTAGCCGTCATTATATAATTAACAATTTGTTGTGTTTTGGGGTCCTATTCCAGTTGTGGGTCCCTCCCCCACTAACCTCCCACTCTTCTCATTTCTGCCTGTTTCCTATGTTCTTCCTTCTCCCAGATCAAGTCATAACCCTTCTATTGCATGAAGCTGAAGCAAAAAGTTTCTGAGGTTTTGTTTTTGCATTAAATGTTTTGAAAGTTGCATTTCTGTGTACATAAACAGCAGGGCAAGCAAAAAAAAAAAAAAAAAAATCTCCCCTCCTGTTTGTTTAGCGTATGGGATTACACCTAAAAGTCTTGGACACAATCTGCTTGTCACATATGAGTCATATTAAATTATTAATAATTAATTATTAATTCTTAAATTAATTATATTATTAAATCAAGACAATTTGTCCTTATTGGAATGATATGGACTCAATTGGATTATCATGATCAAGAGTGTTTGGAATTACTTGAACAACATTTGGTTAATCTGATGCTTCTTTTTAATAGCACCTTGAGTTAACCATGAATTAGAAGTGAGACTACTGCCTTCAGAAATTCCAAATATTTTTCTGAAGCTAAATATCTCAATACATTCCAGGCATCTCAATGGACTTCGACACTAGCAGGAGAAGAACACTCACAGTAAAACCAAATGTAATTAAAAAGGTGAATCACTAAAGCAAATACTCTTCCGATGTGTAATCCTGATTCAATTTAGAAATCACATCAGGACTAAGTAGATCTTAATGTCTGTCAGGGTTATTAAAATAAACAAATATATGAATTTCTGCTGCAACATTCAGATGGTAGAGTCAGAATTTAGCATCAGCAACATGAAAGCATGGATCCATCCTGCCTTGTATCAATGATTCAGGCTGGTGGTGGTGGTGTCATATATTCTTGACACACTTTTGGCCAATTAGTACCAGATGATCATGGTTCCAACTCCACAGTCCACCTGAGTATTGTTGCTGACCATGTCCATCTCTTCATGACCACAGAGTACAGTCTTCTGATGCTACTTACAGCAGGATAAGGCTCCATGACTAGTTTGAGTTCACTGGACTCTAATGACCTCCACGGTCACCAGGACCCAATAGAACCTTTGGGATGTGGTGGAACAGGAGATCAGCATCATGGATGTTCAGCAGACAAATCTGCAGAAACTGTGTGATGCTGTCATGTTAATATGGACCAAACTCTGAGGAATGTTTCCAGAACCTTTTGAATCTATGCCACCAAGGCTTAACACAGTTCTGAAGGAAAAGGGGATCCAACCCGGTTGTGGCCAGGTGGACCTAATGAAGTGGCTGGTGAATGAGGTAACACCTTCATTCAGTAGCATGTCTCCCAACATTATACAGCCACCACATTAGTCGAAAGAATGAAGTTGTCCTGTCTGTTCTGTGGTTGAAAGACGCTCAAACCTTTTGTGTTAATAGATATAAATATTGCATGTTCTTTGAAGTTTCTATGCTTGTGCTGAACAATAGAACACTTTGATTAATTAGCAGTACAGGTCCTTTTGAACAGCACAGATGGGTTGCCAAGGCTATGCCAATTATTGGGAGGCATCTAATAGAGGTACTTACGCCCACAGAGCCAGTCGGAGAGCACTTGGCATGGAGAAAAAACGGTTTGGGATGTGTGGGATCGCACATGCTCACTTTTGTATGCCATTTACCCTGATGAGTGGGTGAGTTAGACAATACAACACAGAACAAAAACTCATATTTGAGCTTTGAGGATCAAACTCAATTTGTTTCAAAAACTGTGTACTCTCACTTCACTAAACTCATTAACCATACATGTTTTAATTACTAATCAACAATTAATAATATGTTTATCTATTATTAATCATTTTTATGAATTCATACAAAGAAAACACAAACTATTAGCCTACTGATTAAAGAAGATGTTTGTAAAAAATCTTAAAAAATTGGAATAAAGTTCAGCACAGGTATCTGTGGTGGTGGCTTATCACAGACTAGGTCATGACTGGAAGTGAAAGAAATAATCAATCAGTCAGTCTGTCCGTCCGTCCTATGTCATGAGGATATTATGTTTGATGATCTCATTGGAAAAACGTTTTTGAAAATAGAATCAGTATTGTCGACCAAGGATAAATAAATAGCCAAGCCAAGAAGTAAATTAATTCATATTTTCACAAAAATTTGATATTTCATAAAAGAAAAAGTGCAGGAGACAGAAAGTCAAGTTGAGGACACGAACAATTACTGTAATTTGACTTACAGATTCTCTCAATCGTTTTAGTGCATTTCTCTCTGTATTGAGTATTAAAGTTTGTACCACTGCTAAGGTGTTTCTGAAAACAGTTAGTGCAAACTGCAAAACATGGTAGATAATCTGCAAAAGCGAGTCACTTCCTCAAAATGCAAGTCAATAGCTCAAAATGGGTAGTTCATGTTTCAAAAACAGGTTTTATGTCGGTGAAGTGTCAGTGTTCTCAAAATAACAAGTCGTGACTCCAGCTTCTTTGAAGCATCAAGTCAAAAGGTTTCAGCATGTTTTCACTCAGACTGATCACTTCCCAATATCATGTAATGTGAAGACAGCATTACAGTACGTATCATGCATCAAAACTAGAATTCAGTAAAAAAAAAAAAGACACTGAATATACACTTTACAATACGCAACTGTTCACAACATTGTGCAAATGGAAAGAAACAAAGCAAAACTAAACTCCCTTTGGCTCAGTAAACCACTGAAGTCGTTTTGAAACAGAAAAATACTGAAAAAGAGAGAATGCTGCAAATCAATCAAGGACAGCTAGACACTCCCGTCTGTCTGGCCACATATTTCCATCTTCATCCATCCATCCATTTTCTTGACCGCTTTGTCCCTTTCGGGGTCGCGGGGTGCCGGAGCCTATCCCGGCTACTGATGGGCGAAGGCGGGGTACACCCTGGACAGGTCTCCAGTCTGTCTCAGGGCCTCAATCACACACACATTCACTCACACATTCACACCTAGGGGCAATTCAGAGTCACCAATGAACCTATGAAGCATGTTTTTGGACGGTGGGAGGAAGCCGGAGTCCCCGGTGAAAACCCACACATGCACGGGGAGAACATGCAAACTCCACACAGAAAGGTCCCAGCCGGGATTTGAACCGGGGCCTTCTCGCTGTGAGGCAAGAGCGCTAACCACTGCTCCACCGTGCAGCCCTATTTCCATCTTCATCACAGTGAATATCAGCTCTATCAATGCACTGAGGAAAGGATCTTCTAGAGAACTGAGACCGCCCTCTGCAGGACTCTGCTGTGATGTCATCGCCAGTTGCATTCATGACCTCCAGCAGGTCATTTGGGTATGTGGACGCTGGTGATATACCTTCCACCTCCAGGAAGAGAAAAACTCTTCAACTGGATTTACAAATGGAGAGAAGAAGATCCTCCTTTTGAAAGTAAAATAGTTCAAATTAAGTGAGAGTTGTGTAGCATTGTCCATTCTTAACAGCTGTCAGAACACTTCACCCATCCATTTTCTTGACCTGTCTCTTATAGGGTTGCTGGAGCCTGTCCTGCCTACTGTGGGGTAAACACCCTGGATAGTGTGTCAAAGGATGCACACACACATGCACACAGAGAGGTCCCTTCTGGGATTTGAACCACAGCATTCTTACTGGAAGGTTAGAGTGCTCACCACTGCTCTGCCTTGCAACTTCAGCTTTTAAAATATGTAAATGTTTAAACTGTCCTGCAACAGACTGGCTACCTGCTCAGGGTGTTCCAGGTCAGGCCCCGGCAGCCCTGTGACTCGGAAAGGGATTCAGCGGCTTAAGAAGATGGTCTGGAAATGTCTCATCACTGCACGGCCATGGAAACCAACTTGTACTTCCTCCAAAAATTCCCCAAATTCTTCTCTTGTTGCGTGCGTAGGTTTGCATGAAAATCTCGCCTCAAACAAGCACCTGCATATTTTTAGCATTTTATTATTTTAAGAATTATTATTAGAATTATTATTATTTTAAAGCCAGAAATCCGGTTGGTTCGGTTGATATTTAATCCCTCTATTGCGACAAACTGTTTCAAGTTCTAGGTACTCATGTTTTGATTGTGGCATGCAGGGATGTGATGATCTTTAAAAAAGGATCCTACCAGGCAGTCACCATCAAGGGTTCGGTTCGGTTTGGTTCGGTTCGGTTTGGTTTGGTTCGGTTTAGGCCAAAATCCCTCAAGTGCTTTGGAATTCATGAGGGTTTGCTCATTTGGCCCAATAGGGAAAATATGTTCAAAATGCCTTAGCGGAACACACAACACCACATCTCTGACAAATGTGTCACTCCACTTTTCAACAGTTTGAGATTATTTGCCAGATAATATTCTTAAACTAAACAGAAAGTTCCTGACGTTTGGCACTTTGCCTGAAAAGTGTAGCAAATGTAAACAGTGGGGCAGAATAAATATTAAGAAGCATATTTTAATATGAAACAACATCAGATTGGCTCTTTCACAGCAGCTTCTGACCAATCAGCAGTTGTGACACTCAAACAGAAATATACAGTATATTAGAGACACTTTGTTTTTTCCCCCCAACTTGTTGAATCTGTATTTCTTGCCTTCATCTTAAAATGTGCCTTTTGTGTGTCATTGAAGACAACCATGGCACCATTAACACTTCACAAACATTCATTTTTTCATAAACTAATTGAAGATTTAAATTATTCAATAATACTCAGATAATCTTCTGATCTGTTACCAAAGAAAACTGTAATTTTCTAGAACATAGTCCCTGCAGAACTACAGGAGTTTATTAGAAATTCACCTCTGAGTTGTGGGCGGGGCTGATAACATGGATCAACCCCGCCCCCATTTTCCCTCTCTGTTCCAGAGAGCTTGTAGCCCTCTCCGCATTTTTTCTACAAAAAAGGTATTTTTCAAACTGATTTTTTTTGTCTGACCTGATTCACAACCATGTGAATACAGAAATAGTCAGAAATTCAATTTTCATCGGAGTCAGTCTATAAAAATATCCAAGAACACCAACTGTGCTGTGTGTTACAGGCTAAGAAAATAGTTGTATAAATGAAAACATTTGTTTCTTGAAAAAACAATGTGTTTTGGAGTTTTAGGTTTATTTTGAGGACCTAATCTTTAACTGGTAAGAAAAGGGAATAAAACATGCATATTTAGTCTTTCTACGAATTTAGAAAGACAGTTACAAATAGTAACTGCCCACAAATGTCCTTCGTGCAGGCTTTATTGCAAAGAAAACAACACACCATTTATGTGAGTGTTGAGTGGAAGGGAGCAAGGGAGCAGCAGATGTATTGGGTTGACCTTGTTGTGTTATTTATTGGTAACTCTAAACTTGCAATCAAGCAAGACAACAATAAATATTTTTTTAATGAGACAAAAGACTTTGAGAATCACATATCAGGAGGAGCTCGGTGCTGCAGTATTATTAATGATAGTTTCAGGCCTTGGCAGTAAAAAGTGAAAATGTTTCCTACCCTTTTATGTGGCCGTTGGTCATGTGCTCAGTGTTATGGCAGAAAAAGGCTCTGAGAGTTAATTAAAACTCAGGGATCGTCAAAGACAATGGCACCAGGCTATAAAAACAGTCAAATTCAAATATGAATTTAATGGAATGTCAGCGAAAGAGCCTAAACAAAAACAAACAGGGCAGCTGGAGGCTGACTCCACTCTCAGCCCACATTTAATAAATGCTAAAAAGGGGGCGGGTTTGCAGGTCTGACGGGGACCCGTGGTTGAGAGTGGTAAAATGCCGCTAGCATCAAAGCTAATAAAGGCTAATATTTCAAATAAACAATCCCAAGTTAAATGTTCTTCTCAAATCCATCACCAGGACAGAGCTCACTGGATTCAATGATAGTCACACTCAACCTCTGTTCAATCATTTCCAAGTCCACTGGAAAGTTGTGTAAGCCAGTAGATTTTTGACAACTGAAGGCAACACAACTATGAGCCATGCTAAAGCTAACGACAACCTTTACAGAATCAGAGGTGGGCGGAGCTTTTATACTGATTTACTAAAGATCTACTGATTCCAAAATCGAGTACACTAGAAATATTTTGCAAAAAACTTGCGTGCATCGATGCTCACTAGCAAATATAGACCACAATGCACTGCGGTTGAACAATTTAGAACAAAAAATGTTAAAATGTATTTTCTTTAATAAATCATCCACATTTTCTTCATCAGAACACAATGAAGTCATAAGTAAACGTCGTAAAATGTTCTTATTTATTTGATTTTGATTTCATGAAATTGGTGACGTCGTATTTGTAAAAACGAAAGAAAAGCAGTGAGCATTGTGTCTGAATTGCCTTTAAAATCCAGGGCACCAAATAGCTTTTAAGTAGTAAGGGGTTAGGGAGGGATTTTGGACACAACCATAGTCATGAGTTTGAGTTCTTCTGTTTTGTGAAAAATGTTTTTGTGTTAAAATGTTTCACTTACATTTTCTGTATGAAGCTTCAAAGTACTCTGATTTGTTTCCTACTGAGTATAAATAATTGATTTGTTGGTTACATTTTGTTCATGCATCAAGTTGTTAATTTTTTTTATGAAATGATCTTATAATAGTAAAATAAACTCATTTTAACCACTCCTGAAATGACTCTAAATCAACTGTAGAACACTATTACTGGGGGATTTTCACCCGATCTAAAGTATTTACATGATTTTTCAAAAATGTTGCATTTTTCTGAGTCCCTGAAGTCTCACGTGTCTCAGGGATGGGTGAACCAAAGGCCAAGTCTCTAGAATCATTTTTTTTTTTTTTTGGTTCTTAAATTCCTAATTTTTCAGCAAATTTTGAGCATATTTTAGGATCTTCCTATGATTTTGTTTTCAATTTTGTTAAATAAACTACAGTTTAAAATAAAATAAAACTACTCTAATTTATCATTTAACACATTTATCATGTGTTGTCTTATTTTGATCTATTTTTCATAACAAACACTTTTCATTGTTAAATTATTGGGTAAAAATTGCCTAGCAAAAGTGGTGGTGTAGCTCTTTATAGCAAAAGTGTTCTAGGGTTAAGAGACCTTATGTATTTTACCAGTATTCCATGATGCACACCAGTCTAATGATGGAGTGAATGATGATTGAATTCATTGTCAGAACTGTCAGAAACCCCTCCCCTAGGGCTGGGTATCGATTATAATTTCAAGAAACGATTCGATTCGATTCACAAGAGCCTGAATCGATTAGATTCTGATTTTTTTCAATTCTTTCGATTCTTGTATTCAATTCAATTTTAAGTTACATTTATACACATTTGTTTAGAAATACATTATCCAGTTCACATACTGTAAATGTATCAGTGAAATAATGAGATTGTTAATATCATCCAGTGTTACATGGATTCTCTAAAGGAGAAGTTCTAACTAAAATGTTCAGGTCATTAACATTGGAAACATTGTTCTGCTTCTCCTGGAGGACGTTTACGTTTGACCACTAGGTGGTGATCGCGCAATAGCAGTACAGCTTATTCCAGAAGAAGAAGAAAGTATGAGGAAAAAAAACTATGTTTTAGACCATAAATAGAAATAGATAGTTTGGAAAATTCATCCCTGTGAGTTTATAAAGATGTTCATTTAGTCAGTAATGTATGTTTAGGTCGACCTAGCGTTAGCATTAGCGGTCCTATGGGAATTTCCATTAAACGTTAGCATAAAGATAGCTGACTTTAGATTTATGTGCTAAATCGATATATTTCTTTTATGAATCGATTATTGATATTTTAATCTTAAATTGATTCAAATCGATTTTTTTAAACCCAGCCCTACCCTCCCCTCTTCCCGGGCCATGGTAAAATGCTCATGAGTAGACTGGTTCTTCAGCCACAAAAAGGTTGACGACCACTGCTGTAGGGGGCAGCACACAGACAGTTTTTGACTATATTTTCATGAAGTTTTCACAAGTTTATTTGATTTTGTCAAAAATTTGGCAACAGCCAACTGACAGGACTTCAAAGCCCCATTTATAGAGGTCAACAGCCAAAAAAAGTTGATTTAGCGTTTGGTTACCCTTTAGTAGTGATGCAGAGGTCCATCACGGTAAAATATTGTAAATTATTTTTACTACATTTTCCTTTCCCAGTGTAGCAGGACAAACATTCTAGACGTTGACGTGAATTATACACAGGAAATGAAAGAGAAACCATAGTCTTGTACATTTTGTGGCAGCTTGTAGACTTCTGTGACCCTTATTGAATCAAATAGATGACAGCTTTTGGACGCCTGTACTCTGTGGATTAGTACACTACTTCTACCTTGGAGTAAAGCTGCATAAAGTAGCTTAACTGAGAAGAAACGAACCGGCTCCATCTTTTGCGTTAATCCCTGATCTGTTGGTCTTGATTGATTTCTTTTGTTTATAATGGTTCACATATAATCCTCAAAGGAGCACAAATCTTTTCTGTACACAATTTTTCAATATCAGTCCAGAAAAATACAGGTACTTTATCTTTAGTTAGTGGGAGAATAAAAATCCCTTAATAGATAAACAAAAAGAAAGCAGGTAGATTGAGATAGACCTTTGAAATCTTTAGTTTACAAGTCATCACATTTTTCAAGGATGATGAATATGTCTTGGTTAATGCTCTAATGGACTATATCTCACGCCTCACGTTCAGAACTTTGTGCCCTAAGGTGCATATTTACCTGTTAAACACTCACAGTTCAACTAATTCCTGAACACATTTTTATAATCCTGTTAGATTACTGTCAGAGTTGTTTCATTGGCTTGACAGGCATTCACAGTTGTAGCCTTTGTCAGTGACCTGTTATTGTCACCAAGTGATAGTGGACTTCTCAGACTTGGCTTCAGCCCTGACCACATGGCTCTACATATGCTGCTCTGTGTATGTGGTCTAGTTTTCCTCGCTGTGTCACTGAGGGCATTGGTAAAACCTGCTTCACTTAATGGAACGGGGTTCTAAGAGTTCAAACTTCTTTTTCAGGATCGTTTTAAGGAAAAAAACAACTTAAAATTGACACTTTCCTCAATTTAAGGTTCTTTCCTGATTTGTTTAAAAGTTAACCTTTTATCACCGGAGCTCCAGTGTTTATGCTCTTTGATTTACTGTAATTTTTTTAATTGTTAATATGATCAGCGTAATTCCAGAAGATTCTGAAGGAGAAAAGCAGCTTGTTGAGTAGCTTTTCTCCTTCAGAATCTACTGGAATTACGTTGATCGTGTTAACGGTTGAAAAGTTACAGTACATTAATGAGGTGTTAAAGGGTTAAACAGATCTAATATTCACTGCCGTCACCCAACCTCCTCAATCGCTAGATACGCCGGCAGACAGACAGCCTCTGCAGAGTCCGGGGGCTGCCTGCTCAGGCTTTCTGAACTTTCCCAGCCAGCAAGGCCAAGTGGGCCCCATATGGCTAAAAAGTAGGCAGAAAATGTGGGCCCTGATTGGGTTTGTCCACAGTTTCTGTGGTGGCCCCACCTGTGTTTGCCCACATTGACCCAAGTGCGGATCCAGTGGGTTAGCTTTCTACGCTAGCCAGCTGCCCAGTGGACAGCATAGCATGCTAGTGAGCTCTTCTATAGAACACTATCAAGCTCTGCTGTATCGAGGTAGTGGGCGCCACTGTAGCGTGCTAGCGAGCTCCTCTACAGCTAGCAAGCTCTGCTGTATCGAACTAGCTCCTCTGTATTGAGCTACTAAGCTCCGCTATAGTGAGGTAGCACAAACCTGGGTCCACATTTTCTGCCACATAAACCATGTAAGATAAGATAAGATGAGATAAGATAAGATAAGATAAGATAAGATAAGATAAGATAAGATAAGATAAGATAGTCCTTTATTCGTCCCACAGTGGGGAAATTCCATTGTAACAGCAGCAGCATCACAGATAGAAATGGAGATGGGTATTTACAAAGGTCAGAGAAAAAATTAGAATCAAAAAACAGTATGGGGCCCACTCGGCCTTGCTGGCTGGGAATTGTGATATTTTTCATATTTTAATTGAGACAATAATACCCCCCCCCACACACATACACACATACACACACACACACACACCTCGTTACCAGCCCCCCCCCTCTGAGGATTATACAGGACAACCTTCAAAGTCAATCACAGAAAAATACAATATAAAAAAATAAAAAAATAAAAAACTCAGTCACAGAAACACAGTGGAAGCAGCTGTCATCCAGACACAGTCCCCAGAGTGAGACAGAAATCTTTGATTTGAATAATCTCATACAGCAGACATAGAGACATGATTACCAACGTTTTTATAGAACTATTCACAATAGAGAAACCTGATCTCTCAACAATCTCAACTTGTGGCTCCTCCCACAAGTGAAAAAAAAAGATATATATATATATATATATATATATATATATATATAAATAAAATAAAACATTGGCTGGTAGCTCCTCCCACACGCGGCCGCGGCTTCAAGCTCAGGAACACATTTTTTGGCAGGTGGCGAGCAGCGAATTTGCCGCTCGGCGAAAGGGGGCGGGCGGGCCACACAATTTGTCGTGTGTATCGGGTTCATTGTGAATGTTCACACAGGACTGTTGCTACCCAATGCTATTGCATGTATTCGTATTTGGAAGAGACTTTGAAATGTGAAATCCGGGCAAATCTGGTGACTCTTGTTCCAGTTGTCTTCATTCCCGTCTCTTTTCCAGAGCCCGAAACATACATTTATGAGCGTTTACACTTAAAGTGGTCGCTTCCACTCATTGCTGAGGCGAGGTGAACGTAGCATAAAACTGCAGGACTAATAGTAGAATGTAGTTGAGGATAATTATCAGTTTTTGTTTAAAAACCACAACAGCTCTAATTCTCTAAGCATTTTAAAATAAAAAACATGCCATGTATAAACCTCCTTTCAACAGATTAAACAGACAGCAGGCATGAATATTTCTAAAGCAAGAGACCATAATGTTCTAACATTAAACTGGCAAAAAGACAACTCTCAATTTTGAACAGAGAGGGATACTGACCATATCCTATTTTATTTTTCATTTAGATTTTTATCTTTCTTTCCTGAAAAAGGCACCTGTTTATTTCACTACTACACTACTTACAAGGAGGAGAGAAGAGGGCATACGTTTAACAGCATTCATTGCTTGTTAGACAGATTTTTTCCTATTTAATCTTTTGTCCATTTATGTTGTCAAATGCTGCTCTTTAAGGACATTTTGTGAATTGGATTAGCTGTTAAGTTGCATCCGCTTGTCACAAACAATGTTCAGCATTTTCATCTAATTTAAGCCTTTGTTAAACACGGACATGCTGGGACAGACAGTAGGCTCATCATAAATACCACAGGGGATTTACCCTGTGAGTTTAGTGACATGCTGGATCCGGATGGGACAGATCTGGATCTTGACTTTTAGAGCATTCTGTAGTTTTTATTTAAGACGGACTGGGCTGAGCAGCTCATCCTTGCTGTCTAATGGTCCATAGATCCGTATCTAAAAACAGGAGACGGAGCTTTTATTGTTTTTTTAACGCTTAGTGATGGAGGAAGACAAAACACCATTTAAATGTTTACTCCGAGGTTTATTTTGAAAAAGGCAGAAAAGGCCAAAGCCGGTGGACGCACACACCTACAACGTAGGAAAGCACTCTCCTTTTGTGAAGGTCCTTAGCTCAACAACATAAACCTAATCTTAACTACTACCACTAAAGGCCTAATCTTAGCATTAGCGTTAACCCACTTAACCTTCTCCTCAGTCATTATCCTTACTAGAAACTGGAGAGCACAATATGTGGCGCTCAATATCAGGTTTCAGTGGCAAAATGCAAAATATTTGACACATCTCATCACATACAGAATTATGTATTGGGCTTTGCACAAATTGAGAATAAAAAGTTTATTTTTAATATTTTGATTTTCATTTTGACAATTGTATTCCACCTCAGTGTTACTTTTATTTGACAATAAAAGGAGAACAATGCACCAAAATCCTAATAATAAAAAACATCATGTTTGACTATCTTGTATTTTACTTTGAAGTGACTCTGCTGCACCAGCACAACCGAAATTGACACTGGGTGTATTTTATTTTGAAAGGAACTTGTGTACTGCTGTCAAAAGTAAAACAAATAAAAACAGTCATAGAAACATATAGACAATGCTGTAATTCAATGCTTTATTGTAACATTTAAAAGCTACTTTTCTTAAATAGTGTTTAAAGACCACAAAAAACATAAATATTTTGTATTTTCTAAACAATAATGATCTGTCTGTATGAAAATGAACCAAATGGTCTTTTAGTGTTGGAGGTTGAAGACCCCTGAACTACACCAATATTTCTTACTTTTCTTCACCAATTCTTATGTAAAGACAAGATCAGTTTACGTGTTTAACTTAAACATATATACAAATATTTCGTTTGATAATCAAAATTCTTTATCAGCATCTAAAGGTAAAAATGTTCCCTGAAGATATTTTCTTTTATCATTAGACCAGCTCTAATGAAACACTCTTTACTCACCTCACACTAAATAAACAGTCTAGCTAGTCGCACATTATGATATGTTCCCTACATATTTCATTTCGGAGTTGACATAACTTACACACCGCGGGACTTTTATCACAGAGAAAAACACTTTGCGTTTCATTACGTTTGTTACTTTTACTTTAAATCATATACAGTTTTAGATGATTTTAAATGAATAAAGCGATTCACAATCGTTAATGGATTGTAATCAATTCATCTGAAAATCATATTGCCCCTCCACTAGATCCTTGCTTTTTATATTTGAGAACACAACAGTTATAGATTAAAAATTAAAGTAACATGATAAAAAAAAGTGTCAGTTATCAATTTAATCGTAATTTGACACCCCTAATTGTATTAGTAGACTTTGTTGTGACAGACAGAAAGCTGAAAAACAGAATAGGCCACAGATACAAGCTCTAGGAGAGAGAGCATCAGACCCAAACGTTTAAACGTTACACTTGCAGCAGCCAAGAGCCCAGAGTTTTAAACTCATCCATCTTCTTCCGCTCATCTAGGACCGGGTCGCGGGGGCAGGAGGGTACGCAGCATTCATAGACTCTGTTTTAATCTGGGACGTGCACTGCCACGATCTATGTTGATGTAAAAAATCTTTCTACCGAGATAGATGTTATCCAAAATCTGTTACTTTGATTTTATTTCCTGGTCTTTATCAGGCTGGTATCTTTGCAGTGGGTTTAAATGTTTTTGCTCGTTTCTTTTTTATCGCACGATTCTTTGTAGTAGTGTTCCATGGTGGTGCTCTGGTTAGCACTCTTGTCTCACGCTGAGAAGGTGCTGGCTAGAATCCCAGCCGGGTCTTGGTCATTTGTGGGTTTTCTCCAGGCACTCCGGTTTCCTCTCACTGTCCAAAAGCACACCTCATTTGTTAATTGGTCACTCTAAATTGATTGTATGATCCTGCAACAGACTGGAGACCAGTTCAGGTTGTGCTCCACCTTTACCTGTTGAGATCCTGATCTCAACGGGTTTTTTATCTGGTTAAATAAAGGTTACTACTACTACTACTACCCAAAAGTAGTGAGATTGGCTCCAAGAACCCTGTTTTCCTGAAAGGGATTCAGCAGGTTTTGTAGATGGACTTCCTTGTAGTCACAAAACTACCTTTCAAAGACACATAATACAAACAAAACAACATTTTACTCTTTATATCCTCTGATGTCTTGTTGCTTTCCTGGTCATGTTGTTCTTTATCTGAAATGTTTCATGTATTGTTTTAAACTGAGTCAAACATCTGCTAATTGTCTTTTTAAAGTCTCCCTCCGACTAAAATCCTGTTTTTTGAGTTTTTAACATGTCTGTGTGTCATTTGTAATCAGAAATCATTTTGTTTTTGCATTTCTGAGTATTTCTCCTTTTAAATCTCAGTCAAACACACTTTTTGAATGAATGATCTTCTTTCCATCAACAGCTCTGCTGCACATGCACTAAACCCTCATCTGTTCCTAGTGTCTAGTTCAGGTTCTGGAGAAGAGAAGATGGTATCTTCACATTGACTGCAGTCAAATGAGCCGCCGTTCACATTTCTGTGGTCAAATCAGCATCACTGGATTTTTGGTGTGAGTTTCATCCAATACTTACGGTAGCAGGACTGAGAACGCTGGAAAATCTCCACCAGACTCCACGGAGCTTCTTGATGTGACCACGGAAATGTGAACGGCGGCTCATTTGACCGCAGTTGGAAAGGATTGTAAATCAATGAAAGAGCATTTTGATGTTAGCTTTCATTATTTTATCAAGAACTCTGATCTGAGAAACATGCAATCATTTAAAAAGAGACATGTACAAATGCATTTAATTCTCCAGTCATGGTTACAGTATTTATGTTGATTTAAAAATGACATCCCAATAAAACATGCTGGGGTTCAGGTAACTACACTTTTGTACAGGACAAAACAGTTTTTGTAAATAAGTTAACATGTAATACATCATAATCGAGTATGTCATCCTTTATGTTACATTGCAATGTTGTATTAGTATTAGAATTTAAAACCAAAAGCCTCAAGTCAAGATTCAGACTAAAAATAACAATGTACTAGACTGTCATAGTCAAACAAAAAGAGCATAATACCTAAAGCATGCAGAGGAAGGACATTTTCTCATGTCTATTAAGTGATGACAGATCAAAGTTTGAGGCCTGCAGCCTAAAGCAGGAGCGTTGAAAAAAACATTCAAAACATTTTTTGAGCACGTTGCACCCTTCTTTGGTAAAACTGCCTGCCGATCCTGTTGGACCTCCTCTTACTGAGGTAGGGTTGATCCTGTTTAGAGTGTACGTGTGATTCCTAACCCTCCAAACTCACCTGGAAGGGATTTTAAAGCTAAATTACAACTTTAGGATGGGTTAGTTTTGCTTCACATAAACTCTAGTCATCAAAATAGCACCCACTTATCTAGACAAGGTGAAAACTAGAAGCACACGACATTGTTTGCTGCAGCATTTTTCACAGAAAGACAATACATGTTATCAGATTCACCCACATTAAATTGGAAGCAATAGTGTAACATTATGCACTGTCCTTGTTTGTTCCCAACAAGCATAAAAGCATGTTTTATTTATTTATTTATTTTTTTTTATTTCCTTTTAATGCAAAATGTGCCCACCATCATTTGGCCTTGTTGAAAAGCTGCAAACATTTCTACTTGGATGTTCTCTCATTTGTGTTTTTGTAAGAAGGAAGGAAGGGCAGATACTGAAAACATTTCAACCGTTTGAAAACACTGCGGCAGAAAGGAATATCATAGCATGTCAGGTCACACGAACCATTCATTTCCTCCTGAACTTTGTCTTGCCAGTTCTTGATGCCTCTTTCTTTATCAGTACCTGATAAAAAACATACAGTAGCACAGTAGTAAAAATGACTGAGTTTGTTTGGCGCTAGAAGAAAAAAAACCATCCCTCTTACCGGGAATTGTATTGTCCAGGATGAATCCAAAAAATCCCCCAATGAACATGTGTGTAGTGAAGAGCACTACAATTACTTGATCCAGTTCCTTTATTCCTTGAAACGTAGCACAGAATAAATAAGATTAGTCATTTCTGTATGCATCTGTTCAGTTAGTCCTTTTTTAAATAGATGATACAAAACTTACTGATCTAAACCTTAAAAGACACTTTTATTCACTCAATGTGTCCAAATGAAATACTAACCTTAGCTTAGCAGCTACTTCAAGTATATTTGTATTAGTGAGGTGCTACAGTTTTCTGTTGTTTATTTCTGAGTGAGCAGGGCGACTTGTTTTCACAGCAGACGGAGATGTGGAGCCTTCAGCTCTTTTCCTATCTTTTGATGTGGAGGCAGAACTTATCTGCCTTCTAAAGATGGGACTTTGGCTGTTGATAAATCCTGTGATCAGGACTTGCTCAGCGACCTGCTACCGTGTTCTCACAGTTGTTGCCAAAGGCCAAACCTGTTCAAAGACTTGGCGTCTTTTCAAGAATGTTCCTACAAATGTGATAAAAACTGCTAGATAGCAGGAGCTGGGATACAAGATCGCTAGAATGGAGTTGGAGTAAGATGGGCTATATTTAAGCTTTGATTAAACTTTGATTAATTTAACCCTTTCACATCGGAGTTGTTGCCGGCGAAACCTAAATTTAGGGTTGGGCACCAATTAGGTTTTATTTAGTTCAAGTGCCAAAGCGGTTCTTTGGTTTCGGTTTTGGTTCCTTATCAGTGCCAATTTCGGTACTTCAGTAGTAAAAAATAAAGCCTACATCTTCCCAAATCAACACATCTTCATTCCCAAGTCACATACTGACGCATGGTTAAGACCTCTGCGTTGAAAATTGACGTTTTTGGGTGTCGTCGTTTTTTGACTTGCTGGCTGTTCCCATAACATCAGAGCTCCCCAACCCCCGTGCTGCAAACCAGTGGACCACAACTCTTTCGCCGCGTAGCAAATTTGCTGCTCGCTGCCTGTCAAACATGTGATCCTGAGCTAGACACTGTGGCTGAGGGGCCGCGGTTACCTGGGCTTTGATCTCACTAGAGGGTGTGTCTGGATGACAGCCGCTTCCACTGTGTTTCTGTGTCTCTGTGACCGAGTTTGAAGGCTGTCCCGGTTTAACCCAAGAGAGGGGGAAAATAGGGGACCTTTTATTATTAGTATCTCGACAAAAATAAGAAAAACATCACAGTTCAGGAGATCCGAGCAGGCTGCCTGCGCTCCCCAATCCCCACAGCGGCGTATTGAGCGAGCAAGGCTGCAGCCAGAGAACCGCTGCATTGCCACAGGACAAAACGCCACTAAAAACGCCACATGCCCAAAGCTAAGTCCCTGATTGGCTGATGCGCGCAGCCACCTGTCAAACTTCTGTGATCTGCTGTGAAATGCAGCCAGACACTCGAGTGCTGCTCGCTCTCGTGCTCGCCCGGTCAGTAGTCTTATACGAGCCCGTCCATTATCGCAGGAAAGGCAGAAGGATTGGCTAGAACTTCAAAGTACTAAACAGAGTAGAAGTGATTGGCATGTCTTGAGACAAATAGACTTTCAAAGAATCTTAGCTCTGAAACGCCACACCGTTTGCAGCAGCTTCTAGCTTCATTCGGTTTCGGTAAAACCACATAAATCATAACAACTTCGGTGCCCAACCCTACCTAAATAATGAGCTCTTTGACGTAACGTAACTCTTTTATGCATTCAATCATTCTGAGAAATTGGCTTAGCACCGACATTCAACAGATTTCTAACGTAAAGTGTCACATAACGCTCAAAGCCACGACTCTCTGAGACAGAATCACTGATTTATGTTGATTGAGTAAAGTCTTCACTTCTGTAATGTGTTGCATATCAGTGCAAGGCTACTTTTCTCTGTTGTAATTATGTTAATTGTTAAGTTTATTTAAGAGTTACAGTAGTTGAAAGAATGTAAACACTGGTTGAACGGTTGGTGAACCGTATAATTAGATGGATTTAAAGGAATGTTTACAAAAACAAAATGAAAATGCTACAATGGCATCTTGGCATGCTATATATCAGTTGATGTTAAATATCTGGTTATGATTATAATAATTATTTTGGCGTATGAGTCACTTTTTTGCATATTTTTGCCTGCTGAGCAACTTTTACTCAGGTGACACTTATATGTCAACACATTCTCACTCTAGAAAAAACACATTCTCACTCCCAAGTTGTCATGTTGGTGAAGACACCTCCACGTCAAAATGTGATGTCTTGGGTGTCCCTAACTTTTGACGTGCTAGCTGTTCCATTGAAATTATGGTTCACAACCTCCGGGCCGTGAACCAGAACTGGTCCAATACTGAGATGCAGAGCGCACCGGTACCCTTTCCCAGTAGTGGTACCCTAACCCGGTTCCAGCTTGTTTTTGTTCGCACTTACGGACCCGGCCTGCGTGGGATACCACGTCTGGTATTGGGTCAAGCCTGGTACCGCGTCCTGTGCCGTATGAGGATACCGGTGCTGGGTTGGGGTAATGGTACTGGCCGCATCCTGAGGACCAGACTGCGTGCAGTACCACATCCAGTACCGTGTTCAGTCTCGTCCCAAGGACTGCAGACCCCTGATTTAATGGGATCACCCAGCAGGACAAAAAAACGAGTTAGAAATATCAAAACGTCAAAAAGTGACGCAGAGGAGTAAGCATCAATATGTGACGACTTGGGACTGAGAATTTGTTGTTTATGTGATTTGAAATATAAAAATATTTGTTATTTTCCCACAAACAATTGCTAGAGGGCGCTGTAGGTGTGTGTCAGTATTTGCTACTGTGTCGCTCAGTCAAATCCGTCCAAAACAAACATGGAGGAGTATCTGATCGCTCTCTTCCTGATCATTACGATATTATTCTTAGACATGTACTGGCAGCCATGCCTCTGTCAGTTTGCTCCAGGGCAACTGTGGCAACATAATTAGCTTACTGTCACCTAGTGTTAATGAGGGGTGAATAAATAATTCACCACTTGTAAATGATTTGAGCGTCAGGAGAAATGCAGAACAATTAAATGCATTTTATTGTTGTTGTTCATGTTATTTATTTGCATTAAGACATAATTCTTGTTTTTATTTGTTACTTCTTTGGACTAATGTGGAACAGCAAGTCTTCAAACTGGGTCACAGAGAGGCCGAAGTCCGGCTGAGCAAAAGAAAGAGAGGCAGGGTTCACAAATTGGATGTGCATATCACATTCAGCGTAATTGGCAGAGTTGTTCATAAGCATTATACTTTTCTGCGACTTATTCTCCAGTGTGACTTACTATATCATTTGTCTAATCCTCATTATGCATTTTTTGGCTGCTGCGACTCACACATGGTTCACACTGGACGCCGAAGCATTTGGCGCCCTTTATAACTCATGGTGTAGTTCACAGCAGACGGGAAGCATTGCGGTCCTCCGCGGCCGGCTCGCGCCGTGCGGCGATTATTTTGCCGTCTGTTTGCACGAGCCACGAGTGATCTGCGTCAATCCAGGCAGGATCAAGACACACTAGAAAATTCAATCAATTTTCAAAATATAACCAGTTTTTCATAATAAAAAACCGCGACCACACTGACACTGAGAAAACACAAGCACCGAGAGAAAGGAAGAGAGCAGTTGGAGACAAGTCAAGATGGACGATGTCAAATTGATTGTAGAAGCTCTAAAAAACCCACATCTGAGCAGAAGCGCTGGTGAACGTCACAGTAAAAATACCCGTCTGGTGTGAACTGGATTTAAGGCGGATACCGCGTCCGAGTCACACCCCAGAGCGAGTCCTAGTCTGAAAAGTACAGCACGTTTAATTGAAATTGAAGATAAATTGAGCTTATAAACAAACGTCTTTATTTTTCTCAAGAGCTAAGACTTCAGTTTGTAGTCCTGTCTCAAAAGCAAAATTAAGAGATTTTTAAAATGTTTTACTGCTGAGTCAAATTCTTCATTACAGAATTTTTCATATTTTTTAATTTGACAGTTTATTAATGCTTTTCTGAGCACAGTTTACAGATAAACACCACAACTGATCAAGAGTTAAAATGCAAAAACCTGTTGACAAAATAAAGGACTGCTACTTTCTGAGAGTGTGGTGTGAGTGTAACACACAGGCATTGTTGCAGTGGGTGGTTAAGCCATAAAAATCAAACAAAACAAGTTGTCTCTTGTAAAACTGCTTCAGTTACTTGACATTTTGCAGACCTCACTTGGAATTGTTTTCCATTGGAACAAAAATTTTGCAAAGCAATTTTTCAATTGTGGAAGCAGCACAAGCAAAATTCAATTAGCCTGCATAACATTGTGCAGGCAATCATTACAAGGACAGACGTCTCAGACTCTTCCAATACAAACCAACTGTAGCCACAGCAAGAAAAAGCAGGGATAAAAAAGTTTAAAAGCTGGATCCTGAACCCTATTTTTTTCTTCATGTTATATGAAATTTGTCTTTTATGTATTAACATTGATTTATAAAGACACCACCCACGGTGCTTATGACATTACTAGTTTTATTTGGCTCTTTTTGAGGCTTCATGGCAGGAAATGTTTTAACAGTCACAGCCAATATAACAACAAGGCCTCATAAAGTGGTGGACTCACAGTGACTTACGGACTACGCTTGTTAGGCAAGCAGAACTTTGTAATCTCACTACCAGTAAGACGCTGGTTCCCTTAGTCAGAGACAGCCCTTCATGTGACATGTGTCCCAGCACAATGATGAACACAGAGAGGCTTTGAGTTTGCAAATTCCTGCATGTCCAGTGGCCTGCTTTCATAATCCCCTTCAGGCAATAAAATGCCTAATGAAGGTGCATCAAATTGAATCAAGCACTCCACGCAGTGCTGACGTAGTTGGCCTCTGAGCACACTCTTGTTCGAATGGTCCACCCCAGCATACACACAACTCCTGCACAGAAAAAGCAGCAGTCAAAAGTTCAAAGTATCCACAGAGTTGACTGTAAGTCTCCCCAGCCTGTACATCCAACAAGTCTGGATGAGAGTAGTTTGTTTACAAGAAGCACTGACAGGCCCACTCTTGTGTGGAGATATCAGCTGAGTGTTGAGGCTGGGGAAAGACTCTGGGGAAAGAGTGCTTTATCTGATCCCGCCAGATTACAGCTACTGACATGGGGGTTGGCCAAGAGGATTGGGAGGTAAGCAGCCTAGACCTGACAGAACCAGACAAGCCTCATGCCCAGTGGTGAACTCTGGATTAGCACTTTTCTGGGAGACACTCGCATCACATGATTCATAGGATCAAGGTCTTATGTCTGCAGAGAAGGGCTATTTCATCCGAAAGATTGCTCTTTTGATGGGGACTCCAGAGACCCCCCACTCCCTGCAGATCAATAATTCATCTACAGGAGGACATCAGTGGAGAGCCTGAGACTGATCAGTGATCGATTACAAGTGCCTTACTTTGTCAAGATCAAATATTTTGATTAGCTGAAATTTTAGGATTAAATGGGAATGGAAAGCAGAATAGTGTGTGGGAATAAAGGGGACATATTAGACCAGAATACTTTTTTTCTTTTCTCTCAGTTATGTGATTGTGACATCATGTAACAGCAGTACCTCAAAATACACAGAGACAGAACCAACGGCCAATGGCTTTTGAAATGAAGATAACATTGAAAATAGACACTCAAATTTTGGTTATTGGGATAATATTTCACCCAAAATATATGTTATATGTTGGTGTGGCCATAATTTTTTCTATTTGAATTCTGATTTGCCTCAATAATTTAACCCAATATGTATGAAACATTTAAGAAAAAAAATGTCTCCATAACAATTTTGGATTCACTTAAATATTGGAAGAAGCCACAGATTAGTTTACGTGATATTTCAGCAGACTTATGGTCAAAAGTGTAATCGTTTAAAGCTCCAAGACCAACCATGAGACATTTGATAATGCCACAAACAAAATCTTTATTTTTCTGCTTTTAGCTTTTTAAAATTTACAACATTTTATTCTATTCTATTTATTCTATTCTATTCTATTTAAATTCATACTGACTTAAATCTTTGGGCTGAAGAGACTGTTTGCCTTTATTGATAAAATCCTTTCTTTCACTTTGTGTTCTTTATGAATGTTTTTCAGTTTATTGTGAGGTGCAGGCAGTCCTTTAAACCTTCTTTTATCAGACATCATCTTTGTGTTTTAGTGTTTCTCGGCTACAAATTCTCTGTTTGATCTCTGTTTTACTTTTTTCCAAAGTAGATAGGCTGTATTTTTGTTTTTGTGGATGATACAGACTGAAGTTGTGAGTTGCTCCTTCAATTCCTGCTTCTTCTGCTTTCTGTCTACCCAAAGGAAACAAAATAAGTAGCATTCATTTCTAGTCTTTATGCCCCCCTTATAGAAGTAAAAACATGTTTTAGTCGTGCACTTTTCGCTACAGATGTTACTCTTTAATTCTAAATATGCTATGAATTCAGTGATTTTGAAGTAATGCTGGCCTCATGTAAACCCTAACATTTTTGAGAAAGTAATATTTTAAGAAACTGTAATGTGTTACAGTTTGAAAGTAACTTGCACAACACTGTTGATGTGAGAAGACACACTCCACCTGAGCCCCAACAGTGCCCTCAAAAGGCTAAACCTCTTCTTACATGCAGCTGAGTCTGGGAGGTCTAGCAGGACCAGGTGAGTCACAAATGCAATGATTTGTCTATCCTTATTTGACCAGGAGGAGAGGGGAGGAGGAAACAAAAACTATTCAGACACGATCAGCTAAGACAATTATAAAAGGTTGCCCTTGCCACTTAAAAATCTGGGCTAAAGATTAAAGGTGAAGCGTTTGCCATCTGGGACTGTGGGATTTGAAAACAACTTGGCCTTAGGAGCTTAGGCTGGCAATACCACTGCCATCTTTTCCAGTGTAATCTGCAGGTACAGTGGGAAGACTTGATAGCATGAACTGGCCTGCCTGAGAAAGAACTGAACTTTTTTGATATGTTTACTTCTTTTTTGTTTTGTTTTGCCATTCAGGAGGATATATGTCCCTTTAATTAAAAAAAAATCAAAGTCTAATTTACAGAAGGCAAAAACTGCAGTAACTGAAATCCTTTGAGTGTCAGTGAGGCATCTTTATAATAAAGCTCAAAACAGTGTGAAACAGAAGGAAGTTTAGGTATGTCAGTTCTGATTGGTTCACCTCAGTCTGCACTTACTACTGCTTTTAAAGTGGGAATTTACACCTAATGTCTACAGAAAAAGGAAATGTCTATTTTCTACATGTAGAAAACCTGTTAACCCTAAATAACCATTCATATCATATTTGATAAACACATTTCTGAGACCTCCTATCTTATTAGCATAATACAAATGTTCCCTAAAAACCCATTATATATAATTTAACTTTTATAATGTTAATGTTTTCTGCCCTGTACTTCATCATCATTCCACTAGGGGCAGTAGAAGGGTTTTTCCTGCTCATTTCAAAATGGCTGCTTCAATGAAATCTCAAAACACTTTTGGCAGGAAAAGATTAGCAAATTTTCTAAACTTTAAGGTGAGAGTAACTCATCTGTTATTAATTTTATTAAATGACTACATGTATCAAAAGAATGTAAAATGTGTTAATAATGTGTTCTCCATTGTACAGTTACACCATGTTATAAATTTATGGATCAAATTTGGGTAGATAAGGTGCTTTTTTCTTGAATACCTGTGTCAGTTTTTTGTATGTAAAACTAACATTTTTGAGAGTAAAAATTACCCAATAAATCATAATTGATACTATAGATATCTCATAAAAAACTATATTAGAACATGTTTTGTGGATTTCATAAATTAAAAACTCTTAGTTACAAAAAAAATGAATTTTCTGTCAATTCTGTGATGTGGTGGGCTTTACAGGGTTAAGCTAAATGGCATCTGGAAATAAACACAAAAGAATTTATGGAGAGAGAAGGCCTAAATCACAAAAGTATGTACATATATTTTGGTTGTAGTAGTCCTTAAATGAATGCGCTTAAGCCAAGAGTTTTGAAGAAGCGATGTTAAAAACACCTGTGTCGATGATGCCAGGATTGGAGTGAAACCAGCTGGGTAGCACCAGACCGCTGAACGTGGAGAAGCCCAGGATAAGGAGGTTGCGAGACGAGTTGAGATCCACGTACTGAATAAAGAAAATAGGGAAGGCAATTGTGAGAGACAAACAGTTTTAGGTGGTTTATTAAATCCCAGATGCGAACCATTAATGAATTATTGTGTCTAAGCCAAATAAGGACTGCTATCTTTGTTTTGGAATGTATCTAAAATGTGATTAGAAATGATCTGGGAACAAAAATGACCTACATTCTTCTTTGGTGTGGGATTCACCTTTATTTAATCACGAGTAAATGTCAGAGTGTGGTCAGCCCAGCTATGAATAGGCTCCACAATAGGTATGTGATTAGATTTTGTTTTTCCAGACCACGGCCCAAAGAAGACACAGAAACATGTCTGAACATGCCTTTCTTAATGTTGTTTTTGGTCAATAAAGTAGTTTAAAAGATAACAGAGAACAGCAAAGTGTTTCAGCCTTTTACAAAGTCTGATGGAACACAAGCCTCATTGGGTGGGCTGCAACACTAATGAATGGAGTGAATTGTTGAAAACTTGAGGAAATGATCTTCAGGCTTGAACGTTAGTTTGCAGCCCATTCTCATTTAGTGTCTCTGCTGCTTATTGTTTTTACGGGAGGTTTAGAGAGCAACAGAAGACCTTTAAAAACAGCCAAAAAGTTCTTCTTTTAAACCAAATATTAAATCTGCTACCTATTATTAGAGAAGTCTAAACTGTAATCAATTCCAGCTTTAACTGATGCCTTTTATCTTAGTATGTCTGTTTTTCTAAGCTAAATTAATCTTTGTGATGTTTTGTTCAAAACCAAAGTAATTAGAATTGTTAAAGAAGTGGGATGTTGACTGTTAAGGATCTACAAGGGTCTGGTGGGGGACGAGCTGGGGGGTCAGTCCGTCCTGACCTGTATGGGAGTTGGTTCATGGGATTTAGATTTAGATTTATTTCAAACATGTGAAAAAAAACATTACAAAGCAAAAAAGACAATAAAAAGACCAATGCAATCTCCCTTTGTAAAGAAAAAGTCACAAACTGAATTCAATGGATACATGTTTGAAAGAGGATAGATAGGCGGAAGCAAATGCTTATTTAGGCCTATCCCTTGATATGGGATGGGGAGTGTCTGGGGTGTTTGGCCGAAAGGCCAAAGAAAATCCTCGAGGGTGGCTCGGATCAGGATGTCTCAGACAAGAACTCAAGCTAAGGGTCTGGGTAGGGGGCTGGGTTTGCCCCTGGGAAGGCACCTATTTGGCCCCTCTTTTGGAAAGTGGCATGGGCTGATTGGGCCTGGGGGTTATTTACCTGTGCTGGGGAGGCCCTGAAGCCACTCGGACATCACTGCCAATGAACAGGAGGGGTCCTTACTGCGCCCTACCCACCAATTGTACTTACACTTCTTGATCCATACACTTCTTACTCCTACACATGAAACACACTGACAAAGCACACATTGCATTAGGAGGGTCGTGTGCACTGATTCTCTGTGTCCTACCTCATCTCTTGCAGGGAACCAGCCAATCAGCAGTGCTGAATGTTTACCTTGGGTACTATCTTTCCAGCCCTTCTCCATGTGAGGAGGGGGATCCCTGCCTATGCCATGGGCCGGGGATGACTTTACCTCATAGCTGGAGGTGTCCATCTCCCAGTGGGGCTGGTTGTGGTCCTTACCATTGCATTTTAAATAACTGTTTGCTACCACTCGTGTGCAGCATGCCCATACAAAAACATGCATGAACATTTAAGTCTACAGGCTCAACCTTGGTATTTTGCGTGGGTCACCTGCGTGCCCATACAAGTTTGGCCATCTTTTGCCAGCAGACAGACCATATCTAGGTGTAAACATAGTCATGATTAAGGCTTTAAACATGTTTATATTGTGGTTTACCATGTTATAATGTGATAGATACCTGGAGGTTAGAAATCCCCACGGCTGCTATCATTCCAAACATAACCAGGAACATGCCTCCAATGACTGGGTCTGGAATGGTGATAAAAACTGCTCCAAACTTTCCAAAGATCCCCAGAACAATCATGAGTATTCCAGTAGTCTGGAGAACAAGTCTGCTTCCAACCTGGAGAGCAGAGGCAGAGAAACCTGTCGTTATTGTGAATACAAGGTGATTTGGGGGTAATTACAAGCAAAGGTATCAGAAAGGACACTCCACACATCATCTTGTATTTTTGGTCTAGAAAAAAATGTCTGCAATGTAGAGCAAACAGAGTGAAATATTACGCTAAAAGACTTCTGCAAGTGAACCGTGCACAGAAAGGTCTTTATGAAGGCAAAATTCTGATCAAGGTCACAGACACACATACGACATACAATATTTGCTCTCCAGTGCAAATGGAGGAAAGAACAAAAAGACTGGTAAAGAGAAAAAAGTACTAATACTAATCTTGGCAATGTGTACAAAAGAATGTAAAAAAAAGAATTTTAAGAAAGATTTTAGAAAAATATTGACATAAATATAGTTTGAAGGAAAAAAACAACAAACCTTGGGTTGCATTGCATGAACTTTGACCATTTTTACCATGGACAAAAAAAGTTTAATTTTGGAAATACAAAAACAATATCATGAAGGCATGGGGCCAAACGCTTAGGATGAAAGGGCTAGGGGTCAGCAACCTTTAACAGTAAAAGAGCCATTTGGTCTCGTTTTCTACTGATAAAAACCTTGAAGAAGCCGCATAGTCTTACTTTAGTCTTTAAGAAATTTGCATTTGCATTCATGACCTGTTTCTTAAGAATAATTATGAATTATGTCTATTGTTTTGCACGAATAAAAGTACAAATATAAAAAGAACCAAGCATCTCTCAAAATGTCATAGTTTTTATGACCAATGTTGTCCAGCACAAAATAATATTTGCTTTCAACGCATTAAAGATTAAAGTTTTGTTTTGCCTATCAGATCTGTTCATTCTGGAGGTAGAGTTGATCAAACAAGACGTCTTCAGGTCAGCAGGATGTAAAAACCTACATAGTTTATCATCTATGTGAACCTCAGACATCAGTTTATACATTTAACTCATCTAAATTTAATAAATGATAATTAAGTAATTCTTACATTAAAAAAGCAATTTTATTTTTCTTTTCTTCTTTGTTTTTTTCTCCTCTTTGTCCTCAGCAGTCTTACTCTGCTGGGTTTTGTTATTTTAGTTTGGGGTTGGATCTTTGTAGTCTTAGTTTACAGGCTTTGTTTATTTGTTTTCTTTAGGTAGTTTTGTTTAGGGGGAAGCTGCTGACTCTGACGGTCGTCATGTCTGGGTCAGCAGTCTCCCTGATTTATTAAATGTTTGTCCAAGGAGAAATCATGGAGAGATAAAGAGACGCATGTGGATCTGGAGCCGCAGGTTGCAGACCCCTGAACTAGGCTAATCAACAAGGGGAAAAGCATTCCTCCAGAAGCCAGGGGGACAGACAGGAGAAGCTGCAGAGACACTGTTAACTAACTGGCGGCTGTGAAATGGACTCCACACTCAATGCAAGGGAGACGCACCGCAGACGGACCAGTGTTATTCTACCATTATGACTCAGTCACTGCTCCTTCTCATCAGCTGGTTCTGGTTGAGGTTATTACTTTTATCTGACATACCTTAGACATGTTCTTTACGTAGAGTCTGTATTCACACAGTCTCTGTCAGATCGTCTCAGTAAATCATTGGTAAAAGTCTTGGGTTTTTGGACCAGTTTTCCTGTCTGTCTTCAAGGCTGCCTGACCAAGTTTCTGCCCTTCATTTTGAACTTTAGTTGCAATTAGAGTTAACGGTTTAGAATGAAGTTTCTGATTTCACGAGCAGTTTTTGCAGAGGCTACTGACACCCTGCCGTAACTGTGGAGGAGGACTGCAGCTCTGGGTGAGGAATTGGTTGGAGATCTGCTGAAGTTATGAGGTAGTTGATGTTAAACTAACATCGATGTAAATTCCAGGTTGAAGGGTTCCATGTAGGAGTGTCTGTTGGTGTGTGGCCTTGCATGTGTGAGTGTGTGTGAGATATTTTCATGCGTCTGGGAGGCTTTGACATAAATCCATAAAGAAAGGTCATCTTCTTCACCTTTTTCTCATCCGAATTCTGGTTCTCAGTTGCCGTTACTTTGTCTTCATTCTGCTGTCAAACTTACCCTCATTCTTAAATACAGTATTCTTATTTCTTTGGTCCAACAGTACCTAAGCATATATTCTTTTGGCAGACATTATGTATTTCATTTTTGAAATGTTTCCAAATTTGTCTTATAGATGGTGCTGAACATTCTCCTTTTCAAACCGTCAGCACCTGCAGCTGAGCTTTCATCCTGTTTTCAGCTGCTTGGATTGAGTGAGCTGAGATTCTGCAAAGAGCAAAAACTCAGTAATACCTCCTTATGATTTGGAAAGGATTCCTCCAGCCTTTGTCATGCCATTTCTATGCTGCAGGCAACAGATTCAATGTAGTTTTACTTTCGTGTAACAGTATTGAGAAAACAAAAATCTAAATAAAGGATTTTAGAGATCACAGAAAAGAAAGGAAACATGACAAATGTAAGATTTCTTTTTTAGTTGATTTGTGCTGATTAAATGGAAATCAGCTAACTTGGTAAGAACATTTATTTGCCTGCAAAAATTCGCTATAGGAGACAAAAAAACTAACAAAATCACATAAAAAAATCATGCCACACAATTTACATCTATGTGTTACATAAATGTTGATATCTAGCAATACACTTTAGATATATATATTCATAGATTTTGTTTTTATGAAGATAATTTGGTTCATTGGTCACCAATCTCATACAAAGTCTCACATTGTTGCATCCTCTTCTGTTTGATGAGTCTGGATAGGATAGTAATAGGATAGTAGTTACTCCTTCAAATTGACCACATGTTCTGTGGAAATTTCACACTGCAGTTAATTGCACTAGAGTTCACTTGCAGTGTGAACTGAGATCCACTTGTTCTCAAATAAACCTGGATTCAGTTCACTATCCTGAAACAGAATTCAGATTAGTGGTCCTACTTGAAAACAAGGCTGTGAGAAAAAGCAAAAAGCAACAACAAAAAACTGCATCCTAAACGTGTCCGTGTGAAGGTTCCTTACTGAGGGTCCTTAGGGATGAAACTCTTCATTTTAACAATGATTCAATTAGGATCATTTGTGGTTGCCGATGTGATTCATAGTTGATATTGGTTCATTTTAAACGATCTGATTCACTGACCTAATATGGGTCAGGACATCTTTATCCAAACTTCCACCAGTGTGACTCAGAGATAAGTACCTGGTACTGAACAGTGCAGGAGAAGTTTTCCAGATTCCTGGTATTTCTTTACATTTTAGTTTCATAAAGTTCAGCCCACTGTTGTTTGTCCATATTGTTACGTATAAAGTCTGTTCCTGCTGCCTGTCCCTGTTCTCCTCCTTCTGCACAGGTGCAGGTGTTTTACAGTCAGAGGATGGAGATTAAAGTTCCACCATAAAGGTGCTTGAGAGAGACCCTTCTGCTGCTACCTGCATCCCGATCCCGATCCAGATCCGCCTTTTGCAGCTGTATTTCTCCTCGTCCTCCCTACTCTGTTGGTTTTTCTTATGCACACACTTAGTTCTAAAACTGGCTTTGTCTCCCCTTTATTTGTTACAGTTCAGAGCCAGTCGTAACTAATTGGGGGCTCGTCCGGGATTGTCTGGTTTCCGCGTTGTTTGGGCCCTCGAAGGAGGGTAGAAAGCACTATACGAGTATACGTCATTTACCATTTGTTTGGGGTGACGCGCCGGTTCTTGGGAGTCGTTGTTTGTTTCTTTGTTTTCGTGTGTGCAGGTAGCTGAGCTGTGACTGGTCTTGTGGGGGTGAGTATATCACTCTCGTGGGCTGGGTTTGTAGGTGGTGTTCCCCGCTAGGCTTAGCGGTGTTTCCCAGAAGGGGGATCACCACAGGTTTTGTTTAAGTGCGGAGCTACGGCGGGCAGAGCTTCCCTTCACCCTTCCCCTACGTCGGCCCAGGAGCACTTCTGTGGTTCGGGGGGGTGGCCCATTTAGCTGGTTACTTTCCCTGATCACCGGGTTTCCAGTGCACCGCTACGCATCCCAAAGACTAGGGTTGAGCTAGCTAGTTTGAGGCTGGACAGTACTTCTCGTCTGCACACATTGTTTGTTTACGCCCCTTTGCGTTTAAAACATGGAGGAAGTGGTGGAGGATTTTATTGAGTCCCTTTCAGAGTCTGGTTTGGATATGTGCACAAAGAAACAGCAGAAACATAACACAAACAGAAAAAAAAATAAATAAATAAATAAAAAAAATAAAAAAAAATAACACAAACAGAACATCTCCCATTCAGATCTAAATGTGATCAGAGCTCTATCAGCTTTAGTGAAGTGCTTCGTACCTTGGTTATTCCAAGTGCAGCAATGTTTTGGCTGTAGGAGGTGGTGCCATTCCCAGTTCCCCACAATGCAGCCAGGATACAGCCAATGCCTTCCACAGCAATCCCTCGGTTGATGGCGTGAGTTGGAGGTGGGGGTGCACCAGACAATCGAGCACATGCGTAGTAGTCACCAATGGATTCCATAGTTGATGCCAAAACGCCAGCCATCATGCCCAGAACCGAAGACAGACTCACTGTGGGAACCCCCCACTGACCTGTGGACAAGTGGTCAAAGTATATGAGACTATCGAAGTCTATCCATCAATGTCCTTTCTGATTCTCTTTGAATAACTGTGACCGTTTACACAATTAACATAACTGAAACGGATTTAGAAGAAAATCAGCTTTGCACTAATATGACAGTGGTAAAGTGCTTACGCAATAAACCTCATTATCTAATCAAACACATCAATTCTCAGCTTCAACCAGTTTTTAGATTTTAACCCATGGCAATCTAAAAACTTTTAACCTGTTTTACTATTAAACTTTCCATGCAGTCAGAATCTTTTCTGATTCAAGAGTTACCCACAATTAGTCAAATATCCGCTTTTAACTTTGGTGGAAAGGCTTCAGTCATCCACCCTCAGGATCAAAGAGACAAATTTCGATTATTTGTTTTACATCAAAGAAATATTTATTGCCTATACCAGAGGGATCCGTGAAAGCTGCCAGAACTCTTTATGCCATGCTGACTTTACTTCATCTGTTAAACAAACATCTGAAAAGATCCAAATTTCACGCTGAGATTTTATTTTGCAGCATGGTGTAATGTTCTGATATGGTTAACTCATCCCAGCTGTCAGAGTAAAAGCATGTTAAGTTCTTAGGTGATAGTGGCAGATGCTTTTGGACGCACTTGTTACACAGACTACCTGCAGAGTACTGCTGCTCTAATCACTGCATTTCAACCTTCAAATAAGTGAAATGATTGCACTGTTTTAAAGTCAGAAATGTTTGAATATGAAGGGATGTTTATGCAAAATAAAAAATGTAATAATTAGAAAAGCATATAGGACTTAAGTTGGATAATTGTTTTTTTAAAAGCAAACCACACACTGACAGTCTTTATAAGCAAGCTATAGACATGTTTAAAACAAACTAAACACTCAGATCCAATCTTGAAATGAAAAGCACCATAACACATATTAAAGTGTAAAAATACTTAAACTTAAAAATAAATCTATAAATTTGAAAATATATCATTTAAACTTGAATATAACATTTAAAAATATATATATATATATATAATCAAAAAGTGAATTAAAGAAAAAAAAACATTTTAAACTTAATTGAAATATTTACCACTGAAAAAAAATACAATTTTCAAAAATAAATGTGAAAAAATATATTTTAAACTTGATAGAAATATTGAATATTGGAAAATAATGTCTAAATTTAGAAAAAAAAAAAATAAAACTTGAATAAAAAAGGAGGGGTGACAAAGGTGTTGCAAACAGCAGACAGTTTGAAGTGAAATAGCGTCATTATAACCTCTCTCTCCCTGTGTCAATCATGTCCAGTAGCCAATGGGGTAAAAGCCCCACCCCCACAAAGATTAATTGCGATTAATTATTAATTATTAGTAATTATTTGTGATTAAATAATTATTTTTTAGATGTGTGTATATATATATATATATATATATATATATATTCTTTCAAGCCCAGAAATGTAAACAAGCTTAAACCTTTTCATTAGAGACAAAAATAAATAAATAAAACATGTTTTAGCATGGCTAAGTAGACATGTGTCTGAGTTCCAGCCCACTTGCTTGTGTCTTCAAGTGGAAACGCTGAACTTTGAAGCATTTCTAACATGTATAAAACACAGCTCATCCAAAGCAGCTTTTCTTTACAAACCAGGTTCCAAAGACAACAGCCTTACAGGAACCTGCGCTCTGCCTACCTTTACTTACTCTTTTTGTTAAAAATGTTTGCATACTGAGGAGTACTTTTGTACAAACAAAGCTGACTAGAGATGTGAAGCATGACTCCATGAAGTGTCAGAAATGCCAAAGAATAGATCTAATAATAAAGTAACAAAGTATTACGCCTCTTTAAAGATCTTCTTGAGAAAAATGGTTTTGATAAAGATAATCCCTAAAATAACAGTGAAACGATGGAGGCTGTGTGAATGGATGAGGCAAAAAGTCACTTTTCATGAATGTTGAAAATTCCTTTTATCCTGTTTTGTTATTAACTCTTGGCATTCTATTCAAGCATAAATGGAAAAATAAATCTGATATCCATTTGATCATTTAAAGTTTTAATGCACAACAGTTTTCTGTGGAGACATGAAGTTTTTTCCATTCGCTAAATGTTACATGTTGAATCATTTTAAATGTTAGAGCATTTCATGTCTGTCTTGTTCCCCACATAATTATCTTGCGAATATTTTCATATGTTCTCTTAATTCAGAACCACAGTTCACTGAACTCTGCCAAACACGCTTTCTACCAAGTGGGTGAAACACATGTACCTCAGGTGATGAGTAAATAATGATCCGAGAAGACATAAAGCTCATGTCTTTGGATCAAAACACTGGCATTATTCTACCCAATTGCATAACTCTTCAGGATTTTCAAATGCATATATATTACTAAGCACACATGTGTTTAATATTTGTGGAAGAAAAAAAGAAGAATAAGAGTAAACCAAGCGTCTTTACAGCAGAGACAAATATTAGCATTAGTTTTCAGGCTGTGTGAATTTTGCAGTGTATTGTTTAAAAATAAATAAATAAAACCATTCCACTTTTATTTACATGGCATTATTTGACCCCTCCTCTCCCCCATTTAAATGGTTTTTATTATCACAGGGACAGTGCACATCAAAATGCAATGGGCCAGAATGAGCTCAAAAGCTATTTTCATCTGTAGTCCTTGGACTGGTGTTAAACATGTTCAACCTAAAAACCTCAAAACATCAATGAAATACAGTTGTAAAAAACATATAAACATACATAAAAAATACATGAAAAGAAACATTAAAGCTAATATAAAATGGAATAGAATGGACAGGCAGACAATTAATACAATTTAATGTAGACATGTTTGTTGTGATATAAACTAGTTTTTTAAGTGCTCTTTAAACAGATCGTATGTGGTGAGTTCTCTAATACCGTGAGGGACAGAGTTCGATTTAAAGTAGTTTCAGTAGAAAGAAGTTTAATGGCTTTATTTGTTTATTTATTTTTAGTTTTTTTTGCTTTGGATTAAAAAGTCCCACTCAAATAATCGTTTTATCTGTTGTGAAAGTTTTCCCAGTGGTCTTTTAATTATGATTATTTTGCCATTATGCAAAAAATCAAAAATGTGTGTCAATTTCTAGGACATAGTGTCAAAGTCAAGGCCCGGGGGCCGGATCCGGCCCTCTGGATAATTACGTCCGGCCCTCCAGATCATTTTGTCTTATTGTTTTTAATGGCCTGATGTTATTTTGTGCTTATTTCTAACTTGTATATTTTAACAAAATATATTTTATGGAGAGTAAAATGTTTAAAGTTATTTAAGGTTTAAGTTGATTTATTATGGAATAATATTCCTGCCTTTTTATTAATAATTATGGTAAAAACGTACGTTTTTAAAGTTTTAAAAATGTATTTGTAGTTTGTTCAATAGATGTTTATCCTGTTCAGCCCACAACCTAAGGTGTGTTTGGATTTTGGCCCCTGTGTGAGTTTGACACTCCTGACATGGGCCCAATCTGAAATCTACTCCTCTCCCTACCTCTCCATTTGAAGTAGTAAGAGTGGTGACCAAAATACATATTCTTTTAATATCCCAACCTCTAAGCAGAGGAGTACAAAGACCTCCGTCGCCACAGAGGAGCAGCGCTTTTCTTCACGTGGATGCGCTCTGAACCACAGACGTTTACATTTAAATGTAATTAATGACTTTTTGTTGTAGCATGACCCTTTTAAAGTTATAAAACCACTGTTGTTATGTGTATTTGAGCGCTGTAAGCTACGCGCTAAAGCTAGCTGACCGGTGATTATTGGTGACGTCGAGTGGAAGTGACGTCCAAATTCAGAAACACCATTCTTCCAAAACTCTCTGTTTGGAGGGCTCAATGTTGGGGTAGGGGTAAGGGAAGAATTCCAATTAGTTTTGCAGAGTGACAGGAGTTATTTAGAAATTAACCTCTGAGTTTTGGGGGGGACTGCTGGAGCGGAGTAAGACTGCACTCATTTCCCATCATCCCTTTGTTTACATGCTTTCCTACTAGCTTACAACCACTCACACCCCCAACCTAACATTAGCGGTGCAACAAAAATGCTGAGCATTAAGGGAGCTATCCATCCATAGTTTAGATCCGGATTCCAGCTCAGATGAGGAAAACAAAGACGTTCATGGATCTTTTTGTCTGTAAGTGAATGGATCAGAAAGGAGTGGAGCGGGGAGATTTTGTCCTGCCAATTGTAGTTTGCATGTAAAAATTACAAGCTTCTTTAAATGCATCTGCTCCTGATTCACAAAAATTTAAATAAAGAAAAGCTCAGAAATGCAATTTCAATGTTAATTTTCTTCATATTTGTCCTCCATCATGAGAAAAATGCTAAGAACGAGTTTAAAACAACATGTTCATTGGAGTGGGTCTTATTTTACGTTTAGGATTTTTTAAAAACTACTTTTAAAGTCAGTGAAATATTTCATGAAAAATGCTGATGATGAATCATTGATTATTCACTGCTAAATGAAAATCTTCTCTCAGAGCTTCAACATTTGGTTTTGGTAGTTCTTCCCACTTACCTGGGTATGGCACATGAATCCAGGGGGAGTTCGTCACAGCATCCATGCTAATATCAGTCCTGGCTGCGAAGCCGTACTCATCAGACTTTGAAGGCAGTACGTCAAACACGGTCAGTAAGAAGCAGACCAGCCAGCTGCCACACATCCCGAGCAAAGCCTAGAATTTCAAATCACACCAAACATTTCATTACAGTCTCACTGAAGCTGTAGAAATGATGCTGAACAACCTTTAAACATTTTCAGCAAAATCCAAAGGCCAGAAAACGAAAGAAAATAAACATTAAAGATACTTAATAACACACAGAGCACACACATTCCAAGCCTCATGCAGTTTAAAGAGCCAACATTTCCTGTCAGTTATCAACTTTTCATGAAAAGTGAGAGAAACCAATAAATCACACGCCGCTGCCTGCAGTCACACGGCGGGAGAAATTCATCTGAAGCACATGTTCCTTCAAAGAAATTCCCACATCTTTTAACAGCCTAAATGTTTAAAGATGTTTATGATTCCACACCTCTGGTTCCTTCTAGATTTTTGGTGCAATCTCATTTGCTGAACTGCTTTTAAGTTGCAATGACTAAGCATGTGTTTAAGAGCAACACGCCAAAGGCAGCAGTATGTAAACCTGACTGTGTTTTATAGGGAGAGCAGTAAACAGGAATGCCTTTACCACACTGACTTTTTTGTTTTGTTTAAAACTTACAAAATAGTTGGAATTTCAGAAAAAAATATATATATCACAATAAAAGCCTGCAGCAACTTTAATTTTCCGTCCATTTGATTTGCATGGTAATAAACAGGAGTTTACAAGATATTGTCAACCAACTGAGCTCGTTGGTTTACGCTTGGCTTCATTTCCATGCATCATAAATTACGAAACTGCATATTTTGTGTGGCAAAATGATAGCTCGTGTTGAAAAGAAAAAGAAAAAAATATTCTCGTTAGCATCAAAAGGCCTGGTGGTTTTTGGTTTGTTATTATATATTAGGCATTGCTAAGCTGCTTATGAGCATAATTAGATGCTGCATAATATAGAACATACCCTCTAGACGTATGGACAAATCACTTTTGATGTAATGAAGGCATGACTTCACTTATTTCATGGCTTTGAAGGTTGTAATGTAGCTACGGGCCATTAGGCTGCATATGCAGTGGAACTCACAAAGAGAAATATAAAATGAAATGCCACAAATGAAACGCATGCATGCACTGTGATCAGAAAATGACTCAATTTAGAAAAAAGTAATTTGTCAGAATAAATCATTTCTCATCAAAAAATCCAAAGATCATGCTTTCCCCTGAGATTCCGTTTGATCTTTTATACATTTCTTTAAGCTTTTATCTTCCAGGCCTGCATTCACCTACATCTAGCTCCTGCCAAAAGGTTTTTGTGGCTGAAATATGCTGTGTGTATTGATCAAAAAGCTGTATTTGCATGTGTCATTCAAGAACAGATGCAGATATGCAGAAACAGGCCTTGTTCCACATTCCAGTGCAGAGTGTGTCACAGCTTCATTAAAACCAGAGACGGGATTCCTTCTCCAAGATTTTCACTTATGCAACAACTTACAACAGACCATCACACGCAATTTACGAAAGACATGAAGATTAAAAAATAACCTAGACATTTGGTTACGTGCAGGGCACCAGTTGATACTCAATGAGCAATTGATGGGACAATTAACATAACAATGGTGAACTAATTAACAAAACCCACTGCTACTGCCTACCCCATAACCAATGAGAGACAATGAAACACATGTCATGCCGGCTCAGCCGTCGCCCTGGATTGATTACAAGAAAGCCTACGACTCAATGCCACACACCTGGATCGCTGAATGCTTGGAGACGAACAACATCAACAGGACTCTAAGAGCCTTCATAGGAAACTCAATGAAGTTGTGGAAAATCACCCTTGAAACCAAAGGCAAGCCACTTGCACAAGTGCCCATCAAATGTGGAATATACCAAGGTGACGCTCTGTCTCCACTGCTGTTCCGCAGAGGTCTGAACCCATCCATCTTCTTCTTGGCCGCTTCTTCCCTTTCGGGGTCGCGGGGTGCCGGAGCCTATCCCGGCCACTGATGGGCGAAGGCGGGGTACACCCTGTACAGGTCGCCAGTCTGTCTCAGGGCCTCAATCACACACATTCACTCTCACATTCACACCTAGGGGCAATTTAGAGTCACCAATTAACCTATGAGGCATGTTTTTGGACGGTGGGAGGAAGCCGGAGTCCCCGGTGAAAACCCACGCATGCACGGGGAGAACATGCAAACTCCACACAGAAAGGTCCCAGCCGGGAGTCGAACCGGGGCCTTCTCGCTGTGAGGCGAGAGCGCTAACCACTGCGCCACCGTGCAGCCCAAGGTCTGAACCCCATCAGCTAAATAATCAATAAGACTGGCTATGGATACCAACTCAGAAATGGGGCCTCCATCAGTCACCTCCTCTACATGGATGACATCAAGCTATACGCTAAGAGCGAGCGGGATATTGACTCCTTGATCCACACCACCAGGATCTACAGTACTGACATTGGGATGTCATTCAGGCTTGAGAAACACAGTCGGATGGTGACAAAGAGAGGCAAGGTAGTTCACACTGAAGGGGTCTCACTCCCAGAAGGAACAACAGCAGACATTGAGGACAGTTACAAGTACCTTGGAATTCCACAGGCAAATGGAAACCTGGAACAGGCAACAAGGAAAACTGCAACAGCCAAATATCTCCAACGAGTAAGACAAGTCCTGAGAAGCCAGCTCAATGGCAAGAACAAGATCCGGGCATAAACAGTTACACACTGCCAGTCATCAGATACCCTGCAGGAATAATAAGATGAGCAAAGGAAGAGATTCAGACCACAGATGTTAAGACTTGAAAGCTCCTCACCATGCATTGTGCTCCTCCATACCATCTTGGGTTCCATCCCAAATCCCGCACCCTGAGACTGTATGCTAGCCGTAAGGAAGGAGGCCGAGGACTAGTGACCGTGGAAGCCACTATCCAGGACGAAACATCCAAGATGCATGAATATGTCAAGCTCAAGACTCCAACTGACAGCGTGCTCAATGAATGTCTCAGACAATGGAAAGCAGAGTATGCTGTAGGACAGAGCCTCATGGGAGGACAAACCCCTGCATGGGATGTACCACCGGACAAAAACTGAAGTGGCTGATATCAAGAATTCCTAGCAATGGCTAGAGAGGGCTGGCCTGATGGACAGCACTGAAGCTCTGATCCTTGCAGCACAGGAACAAGCCCTGAACACCAGAGCGATAGAGGCTCATAGACAAATAGCCTATTGTGTGTGTGAAGTACTTTATATGTTTTATTAAATATTTGTTTTGACGCGCTTCCAAAAATGAATTTAGCTTGTATCTTGTTGTTTTTTGCTGTTTTATTTTAATTTTTCACTGATCTGAAATATGATCTGAATTGTGACCTTAAAACAGTGACATGATCCGAACCATGAGTTTTGTGATCCATTACACTCCTATTTCTAAGTGAGAAATCTACAGACAGAGCTGGTAGCTCCTCCCACATGCAGCCGCGGCGTCAGGAACACATTTTTTGACAGGCAGCGAGCAGCGAATTAGCTGTGTGGCGAAGGAGGGGCGGGGCACGTGTATTTGTCGCACGAATCGCGTGCCTTTAGGTCTAAGCAGATGATCCCATTGGTAGGTCGGTGTTCGGTTTCAGTTTGCCTGTCTCAATTTGTAGTTCTTTAATTACTTCCTAGGTTTACTGTCATTCCTCAATATAACACTGTTCACTTTTTTATGGTCTGGGTGTTAGTGTTGGGCGGATCAATCCTAAATATTGATAGTATCGATCTCAAGTTTGTATCAGTATCAGATTGATACCGGCCTGCAGATATTGATATTTCCACTCTTGTTTGAAACTTTTCTTCATCTGCAAAAAGTAACTTTTCAACTGTTTTTATTGTTCTATTTAAAGGTTAAGAAGTTACAAATTATTTATATTTCTACCAGTTTTTCTTTTAAATCGTTAAACATTTTGATCTATTTTTGTATCATAGTTAATTGTTTCTTTTGGTTTGTTGACTGTTTTGCATTCACTTCTTTACTTTTGTCTTTTTCATGGCCCTTTGGATGCTTTCAGTTATTCCTCTAATGTATCCAGTATGACGGTTCTCTGTGTTATCTATCTGTTTCTTCTTGTTTATGTTTCTTTGTATTTTCACGGCTCCACCTGTTTTTGTCCCTTTTTTTATTTCTCATTGTGGATATCGACATCTGATCAATGTGTTTTGTATAGTTTTTTTCCTCGTATTTTCTGTTCTTTTAGATCAGGAGTCTCCAACCTGCAGCTCCAGATCCACATGTGACTCTTTTATCTCCATTGTGGCTCATTGATCAAACATAAAATAAGTCATGGAGACTGCTGATCCAGCCATGTCGACCGTCAGAGTCAGCAGCTCCTCCTAATGTCTGTCTAACCAAAACTACCTAAAGAAAACAAATAAACAAAGCCTGTAAACTAAGACTACCAAGGTCCTACCCCAAACTAAAATAACAAAACCCAGCAGTGTAAGACTGCTGAGGACAAAGAGGGAAAAAAAGAACAAAAAAAGAAATATGTAAAAGAAAAATGTCCTGATGTTCATAACAAACATTTTTCTGTGTCGGTTTCCTGTACATTTGTATCTTTCTATCTCTGTCTGTTGGTTGTATGAGTAATATTTATATACTGGAATTCAATGCAGTTTTCCTCCTAATGTGTGAATTTAATTTGTCCCGTGTTGAGGTGGTCTGTGATCTCCTGTGTGTGCGTTTTTTTTTTTTTTTTAATGTCATCCATGTAGCGTTTCCAGAGGGTTGGTCTGCAATGCTCTGGTGCAGATGATATTGCTGTCGTTCCAGATCTTCCATGAAAAAGCTGCACACGATGGCTGATAAAGGGTCCCCCATGGGGAAGCCTTCCTTTTGTCTGTAAATTGTGTTGTGGAACTGAAAGCAAGTGGATGTGACAACCAGATGGAGTAGTTATGTGATGTGCTGTACTGGGAGCCTTGTGCGTTTTTACAGAGATTCATCTGCTGTCAACTGTTTATGCACTATTTGTAATGTAGTTTTTACTGGTGTCCTAGTGAAAAGTGACACTACATTGTATGAAATGAAAATGTTGCTTGTTTCCATCTTTGTTTTTGAGTTCTTTTGCCAATTGTTTGGCATTTTCTCAATGGTAATCTCTGTTTCCTGGGAGGGATTTCAATATGTCACCAATCAAATATGTCAAACTTTGACGGGTGACTCCGCCTACCTGACAATCAGCTGTTTATGCACGTCACATTGACCGCCTGGAGACAACTTTGATGAAGAGAGAACGCATCTGTCGAAGGTAGTACTCAAATATACTGCATGTCTAACAACAAAATAACCAAGAAGTTATTACCATAGACACTTCGCATTGATAGAGCTTTTCTATCTTGGCTGAGACCCAAGGGGCATTACAGTCAGATTGCCATTCAACCTTAAACACCAATGGTGTCAGACCTGCCATGCAAGGTTCCAGCCGGACCACCAAGACCAGTGTGGGATGTAGTGTTATGCCCAAGGAAACGTCAAGAAATAGGCTGCGTGGCAGGAACAGAACCCATGACCTTCAGCCACATGTCAACCGCTCCACCTCTATGCCACAAAAGGAGTAAATCTGTTATCTAATTCATGCCCAATTACCTAAATCTATGGGATATCATGATTGAAAGCAAGCAACAGTTCAAGAACGACACCCCCACCTCCTAATCTTTATTTCTTATCACATAAAAAAAAAAAAAAAACAATCTCCAACCGTACAGATACCAGACAGATTACACCAAACCACTATCTGCCTCATCCTTCATTACTTGAATGCATCTCTTATCCATCTTTTTCTCTTCAGTCCATACTTTCTTCTCTCTTTCTTCTGCTCATGTGCCATTCTCACCCATCCATTCTCTGTGCCCTCTTTTCTGTTCATCTGTGCCCTTTTCCTTCCTGTTCTCAATTTTAATCAATCAGTTCTAACCACTAATCCTAACTTTTATACCTATTCATTTATGTATTATTTTTCCTATCGGTACCATATGTTCTTCCAAATCTGTCCATTAAATCTTCCCTCGTTCATTTACCAACGTTATTTACACTTCTCATTTGTCTCCTGTGGTCTGGTAGTGTGAAGTAAATAGCAGCAGTAACTGCTGGGCGTGAAATGTGGTTTTTCATGGAAATGCTCTTTTCAATTTGTTTTCTAATTTTTTTTTTCGGGGATAAACTGAATTTAACAGAACTATTGTATGAATCTTTCAGCGCTCTTACCTTACAGTGAAAAAGGACCTGGTTTGAATTCCAGGTCTGGAGTTTTCATGTTCTCCCTGTGCATGCATGGTTATCTCCAGACATTATCAATGACTGTACATGAGAACTGGACAGTTTGAGTGTGACACCACCCATAGAAAAGGACTTGCTTCTAGTTCCAATGAAATGAAGTCAATTCAGCTGCCGTCTTCTGGATTTGGAGCTAGATGAGGTTAGTCAGCAGTGATTGGACCAAATTAGTTTGAGTCTACATTTCTATTCCAACCACTCTCTCCAATCAGGAGTCAGCATGTTATAAGACCACACCCCCTCCACAGAAAGTGGGTTCGGGAGAATCTGTCAAACACTGAACATTCGACATGACACCACCTACTTTTATTGAGGTATCTGATTGACCAGTTTATAACTTGAATTAATTGCTTTACAGCAAAAATATTGTTTAAAAATTGGGATTAGCAAGAAGATGCTAAAAAAATAATTACTCTGATCAATAGGATGACGGAGTAATAGCTGTTTATTCTCTATAGAAGTTCATGGGATTTTAGCTTTTTGGGAGCAACAGGTACTTTCTATTTAGAATGCCAGAGTTGAAGGGTCACTCTGTCCAGTTCTCCTATACAGTTAATAGGCACTACAGATTCCTTTCATCAGACAGGGGTGGATCAGGGGCGGGGCTGCTCAGCTCAGCTCCAAAAGCCACGCCCACTCAGAGGAGGCTTCAGATCAACATGAAATATTGCTTTTTAAGACATTTAAGTTGTGGGATTTTGGTTAAAAACGTCATAATCATAATTAAAACACTACTGGGAACAATTTATTTAAATACAAAAAAATTGTCCTACGGGGACTTTAAAGAATTAATTAAATAAACTACAACATGCTAATCTGCAGTAAAGTTATAGGATTGTGTGACTTTCTTAACTTAGATTTGTATTTTGTGAATGTAGATGTAACCTAGAATAAATGAGCACAATGAAGTTAAAGCCATCCCGTTTTATTTAGGCTTTACGTTAGTAACTTAAAACTAATAAACTTCATTGTTAGCTTTTGCATGTTCAAAAATAATCTCAGACATGGTGGAAGATACTTGTGCAGTGTTTAGTGTCTGTCTGTATAGTGCACATAACACTTCACACTCTGCAGTGCAATAATTGCCTATGCTGATTTGAGTTGTATTTGTACAAACCTTTGGTGATTTTTGTGAGTATCAAAGCTGAGTACTACTGTAGGTTTTTAGTTAACAGATGAATAGCATCAGTATTCATTCATGGGTGCTGACTGTTTACATTTGCTGTCAAAATTAAAGTAGCAGAATACAATGCAGATACCTGAATGAGCTGCATCACGACAAGGCAGGGCTCATAGTGTTCTTGCTCTGCACTGAGATTGCATATTCTGCAGTGGTAGATGAACAGAGGCATCTTCAAAGGCCTCAACTTATTCTTACACAAAGGAGCAGCAAATCTGCGGAGCCTCTCCCAGAAGTCTGAACTTTTCACCCCATCCTTGGTACTGAGCCAAGACAACTTTGACAGAAAGATTACTTTAGCTGTTTGTCTCTGCAGTCTGTTCCTGTCAACACATTAGGCTTTGAACACTGTCAGTAAAATGTCAGCTTTGTTACTTGGCTCAGCTCTGCTTTTGCCACAACAGCTCATCAAACTCAAACCCCCCCTGTAATTCACAGCAGGACCTGCCATCTGGGTACAGGACTATGATGATAGGATTCTTCAATCGTTGGGTAGAAATCTGAAGACTGTAGAAAGCTAATATACTAAATGGTAAATGGCGTATACTTGTATAGTGCTTTCTACCCTCCTTCGAGGGCCCAAAGCGCTTCACAGTCACAGACCCATTCACTCATTCACACACACATTCACACACTGGTGGTGGCTCCGCTGCCGAACACTGGCGCCAACCTCCCACCAGAGGCAATTCGGGGTTCAGTGTCTTGCCCAAGGACACTTCGACACATGGGTGGGCAAGGCGGGAATCGAACCCGCTCACTTCTGATCAGGAGTCGACCGCCCTACCACTGCACCACGGCCGCCCTTATATAGTTTATAATGTACATTAGGTGAGATTTTTAGTCCGTCTAGCTATGTTTGGATGTGTTTGATCATTTTCATGCATTTAACCAGATATTGTGGAGCTACAGTAGAGCAGGGGTTGATCAGGACTTTGAGGCAATGATACTTCTCTTTGGGACTGTTAGAGGTTTAAAGTGAATGCGACTCTGGAGAACCACAGGGTTAAATTTGAGCTTGCTGACGTCTTGTTTTCCATCAGTTTTGTAGCAGACTCTACTACTACATCACCATGTGGTAGGTTTTAAGGTCTTGGGATGCCTGGGCTGTCGTGCTGTCTGCTGCACACAGCAAGTGTGCCCCATGTTTTTGAGTACTTAGATATGGGATTGCATAATCTCTATTGCAGCAGTAGTGTTTTCTCACAACTGCACAAGACTCCCAACAAATGTAAAAAACTGATCAATTTAATATATTACAACAAATGATTTGTTAGAAAGATTTTGCTCTGACAGACAAACAGAAGAATAAGAGCTTTGTCTTTCTGATAACTCACGGAGAAGAGCTTGAAAAGTGGATACTGGAATACTTTCCACTTCTTCTCCTTGTAAGCGATCATTGGGACGTTAACTTTGCTGAGATACTGGGAGAATAGGAGGATCAGACACACCGTGCTGTTGAATACAAGAAAAAACAAAGGTGAGTCACACAGGCGCGGCACAAAAATCAAACACAACACAAAAATCTAGAGAGATCACATTTTACCATTAAAACTCTGATTAGAAGAGACCTGTGTTCACTTACTAAGACTGTATGTGTTGTAGTATTATAACCAAAGTTCACAATTCATTTAATTTTTTTTTTTTCTTGATTCAAACAAATAACAATTATCCCTTTTCAAATTGGACCAAAAACAATCTTTGGTCAAAGAAAACATTTTCCACATTCAGTGGCTTAGATTTAACAAAGGTGGAACTTTATTTTTTAAAATTAGTCTGTTGATCCAGTTGTTAATTGTAACATAGTGCCCTGCAGGGTCACACTTGCATGTTGGAAAACTTGCAAACTCCAAACAAAAAGAGACCTTGCTGTGACAGAGTTTTTAATTTAATTTATTTGTTAAAACAAAAACTTAATCAATTAAAAAATGTCAATTTGGTGAACTGATATAAATTTTTTTTAGTAAAAATCAATTCATTATCAAAAAATCTTTTTTTTAAATGCACTTTTTTTAAATAATGTGCAGTTAATTATTCTAGAGGTCATTTATACCAGGGGTCCCCAAACTTTTTCTTGTGTGGGCCGAGGTCGGTTTGTTGGCTAACAGAAAAAGTGTAACATTCACAGCCCAAACGTAAAGATTTATGCCCAGAAAGTCACACATAGCCAAATTTGAATAATTCATTTCTAATCTTCACAGAAAAAAATAGTGCTAAAACCTTTTATAGACTACATACATAGCATTACGTGTGATAATACTAGTGTGAATATGGTAATCTTAAATGTGGCTGCTGAAGATGCTTAAATTGATAAGTAAAAACGCTGAAGCTGATAGCTGAAAACACTAAAGCTGATAGCCAACTAAAATATTGGTGAAATCCCAAATTAACCTAAAAACTGAAAAAAAATCTAAATTAGTCAAAAGAGCTAGCATGGAGCTGAAATATTAGCTAAACTCCAAATTAGCCTAAATAACTGAAAAAAGCCTAAGTCAAATAAAGCAGCTAGCTTGTGGCTAAAATATTAGCTTAGCCCCAAAATAGCCCAGAAATCTTTAGGAACTGCCGAAACAGTCCAACAAGGCCGTAGTTTGGGAACCCCTGATTTATACTTCTGTCCACATGTTTTCTTCAACAGGATTGAAAATGGAATGGAACCAAAAGTACTAAACATTTCTTCTGACATGTTTGGAATTAGAGAAAAGCAACTTTATTTTACCAACGATGTCTCTGAATAAATTCGTTTTTACAACACCTGTCCTAATACAATGAAATTATGCTGTTCCAAAAAATATAAAAAGGTTCATTATTAACATATTTTTTAATATCATAATCTAAGGACAGCTTGATAGCCCAAAAGATGATCAGAGTGGGTCTACAAATCTTATTTTCAGAGATAATAATTTAAAAAAAACATTTGTAAATGAGGTTTAAAACCAAATAATTATATCTAAAGCATTTTTGGGGGATTATAATTTTTTTTACTGATTTTTAAACCGTTTTTTCCTTTCTTTTTTTTTTTTGCTTTTTTTCTGCCTTCATTGATTGGACTACTTCATTATATATTATGAACATAATATTCTGGAAAAAACAAAAGCCTGTAAGTTTTAGACAAAATATCAGTTCTCAAAGGGGCCTGGTTACCCCAAAAGGCGGGTTCAGTCTCATACTTACAACTTCTGTGATAGTTACCGACCAGGAGTCAGAATGACTAACAACCTGACATTTTACACAGCATGTGTGCCTGAAATGCAAAAAACTGGGCATGTTTATGGGTTCATAACAGTCACGTGATAAGTGTGATGAAAGTGGAGAAAAAAAATCGAAACCATCTGCTGGATTCTAATGCATGCTGTTTGAGAAATACTGCATATGAAATCATTGTTCAGATGATAACTAGAAACGCCTGGCTTGGAATTTCTTTAAGACTTTAAGCCATTTAAACTTATAGAAAAATATTTCTAGTCTGAGTCAGAGGTTTGGAAGAAACAAAAAATGCAACATGCAGTGTGGGACATTATGATAAAGTGTAAAAATACCTCATTTTTGTGGGAACATTTCTTCTTTTTTTTGCATGCTGGATGCAATCTAACGCTTTGACTGTCTAACATGTTAACACCAGGAGTCCCCAAACTTTTTCTTGTGAGGGTCACATAACTGTTTTCTTCTTTGATGAGTGGCCGGCGTCATCTTGTAGGCTAACAGAAAAAGTGCAGCAATCACAGCCTAAACGTAAACATTTACGGTTTTCTAGTAAGCCACATACAGCCAAAATTAAAAATAATTCATTTCTGTAATCTTCAGAAAAAAATAATACCAAAACATAAAAAAATAGATATATAGCATTACCGGCAATAATGTTAGTTTAAATCCTGTAACTTGAATATGGATGCTGAAGATGCTAGTGCTAATAGCTGAAGATGCTGATATTTATAACTAAAAACGCTGAGGCTAATAGCTTAAAACCCCGAAGTTGACAGCTGAAATGGCTAAAGCTAATAGCTGAAAATGTTGATGCTGATAGCAAGCCAAAATATTAGCGAAATGCCAAATTAGTCTAAGAAACTGAAAAGATTCTAAATTACCCAAAACAGCTAGCATTAAGCTGAAATATTTGCTTAATGCCAAATTAGTCAAAAAACTGGTAACATGTCTAATATAGCCAAAACAGCTAGCATAAGGCTAAAATATTAGCTAAACTGCAACTTTGCCTAAAAAACTGAAAAGAGCCTAAATCAGCCATAACAACTAGCATTGCCCATTCAGCTATAGCTGAATGGGCAAAATAGCTGAAAGAGCTGAAAAAGCTGAAGAGCTATGGATGTCCAAAAAACGTATCGGAAGAAAAATGATAAGTAAAAAAGAAATTAAGAAAAAGTGAGTTACTATGAAACCCAAAAAAAAAAAACAGTCTATAGACTGCAGAAGGGTGGAATAAAAAGTCATGTTCTCTGTGGTTCCTGGGCTAATGTGGAGGCGGGCCTGATCCGGCCTACAGGCCGTAGTTAGGGGACCCCTGGTTTACACGAACAGATGCATCTAATCTGCTCCTCAAACAACTAAACCCACTTGAACGGTCAATAACTAAAGACTTTTAGCTTTCAAAAGAGGTTTTCCACCAGTCAGCAGATACAGTGGGACTGCTAATGAGATAACCTCCTTGTTTACATGATGATGAATTGTTTTACACGAGTAAAAGAAAGCTAAAGCTTGAGTTTTTCAAAAGCCTAATGTAAATATACAAAACCATGGTTAAAGAAAGAATAATAAATATCCACACTCCAATACAGCCACAATAAAATGCAGTTGAAGAGTTGAGATACTACAACCTGAACTGACTCCTGCTCATGAACTGCATGACATCTTATCCAGACTAGTGGTTAACGGGGGGAGGGGGGTGACAAGACTAAGGCTCAAAGGATATATGAGTGATTACCCTCCATGTGTGGCATCAGGAGGTGGATGTTCTGGACCTTTTAAAAACCACAAGGATTACTTAGCGTAATGACGTTAGCGTGCATTATAAGGAGATGGTGAAGGAATAAATGAAGAAAGATTCCATGAATTTGGGCTGCGATGGGGCTCAAGTGACCATCGATAAAACAGCGTATGGAACAGAAAGTTACAGTAAAGCAGCTGCCGTTAAAGTGGCTTTATGTCACTATGAAAATAATCGAATCTAGCTTAAAAAATGAATAAAAACGAATAGCTAAGGAACTGACAAAACAAAGGTGTAGCCCCTGCACTGTTTTGAGGCTTAGGTTGCTTTTACTCTGACATAGACTTCAGTCCAACCCTTTGAACACCAGAGCTCCAGTGTTTATGCTCTTTGATTTACTGTAATGTTTTAACTGTTAACACAATAATTCCAGTAGATTCTAAAGGAGAAAAGCGGCTCAATATCGATATTGGTATCGATATTGACCGACATCGGATTGGTATCAGATCAATGCCCAAATCCTCAGTGTCGCCCAGCCCTACCGACCAGTCCTGCTAGTCCTTATTATGCATCATATTTCCCAACTTTTGTGATTCACTATGATTTGCAGGAGGAGATGTATTTTTATTATTTTGTCTAGTCCAGGGATGTGTAACTTTTACTTCAAAAAGATCAATCTCGTCCAGGTTCTTACAGATCAAATCCTGACGACAATCGCAAAGTGAAGATGGTAAGGGACAGTTAAGGAATGGTATAAAATATGTAAAGTGTCTTTATCTAGAATATGTTTTGCTTTATATAAAATACCAATGTTCTTACTAATTTTCTTACTTATGTAGTCAATATGGAATTTCCAACTAAGTTTTTTAGCGAGTACCACTCCTAAAAATTCTATTTCAGAAACATTATTAAAAACAACTTCCTCAATTTTAATATTTCTATTTTCAGCAAAATTTTTTGTTCCAAAAATAAAAAAAAAATTTGTTCAAATCTTTGGGATTTCTCTCCGAATGAAGGGATAAAGAGCTGCATGCTGCTCGGAGCATTAGCTTGCAGACCCCCAGTCAAGTTGTTTCACCCAACACCAGACTTCACCTCACTACAAAGTTGAAAATGTCTTCTTCATTTTCTACCATCTTTTGAAGATACGCTTTACTGCAATCCTCTCATACACCTGCAATAACTTACAATTATCCAACCAACAACAACAACAAAAAGAGATGCTCATCTGGATCCACTTCAATTCTGCTGATGTTGTCGTCGCTCATCTAAACATCTGGTGCTGAAACCAGTTTACTTCATTAACTTGCATTATTTCCAGGCTAGATGTGGAATATTTAGGTAATGTTATCTTGGCACATTTTACATCATTTTATACCCTCAGTTTACTTTTTATTAGAATGCCTTAGGAGAGTGCATAGCTATGACATGATAGCTGGAATGTTGTGCAGGAAAATTGACTAACAAGACATGAATTCTTGCCTGGATACATTTCTAAGTTTCTCCTAAAATGTAACAGTGGGTAAAATATAGAAAAAAAAGCAAACTGACAGATAAACTCGTTGGAAGTTCTGATGTGAAGAGATTTCAATGAAGTTGGACTTAAACACTCACAGAGCAGCTATTCCCCAGTGACCGCCACATTTTTTCCCAGCCTCAATGAATAGAGACAGACCAATGAGGTTGATGGTTGGAGCAATTGCCAGAGGGCCAATGTACTTTAGCACAAAGCCCACCAGCCCAGACAAGCCCAGAAAAATCTGGAGTAGGGAAGACACCAGGATGGCTCCTTGGATCTGAGAAAAGTAAAGAAATGTTTAATTTCAGTCAAATAACAAAGACAGAAGAACACATTGATTCAAATAAACCAAAAGGTTTCGATTAACATCTTTACCTTGACTCAAGTTCTAAGCTTTTAATGTCACATCACAGATTTACTTGTTTCAAAAAAGCTTGTTTCTGAAAATCATCATAACATCATTAGATGAAGCAATATTACCATTAAAGAATTAACAATGAATTACATTTATTCTATTTTTTTTGTATAAGTTTAGAATTAACAGACCATAAATAGATTTAGGTTTATATTAACATGCTTTGTATGGAACCCAGGATATGACCCTCAAAAAACAAGGGGTTCTCTAGAATTGATAACTTGTGTCCACAAAATTAACATATTGTTCACACAAGTTTGTATATAGGCAAAATTTAGTTTTAGGAAACTGATGATACTAAAATACTAACTTGTTTGCATAGAATGCTAATTTGTGCCCATTATTATGCTTAGTTGCGCCCATTAAATGCTAATGCTAATTTGCGTCAACTAAACGCTAATGCTAAATTCTTCCCACTAAACACTGATGCTAATTTATGCCCACTATATGCTAATGCCGAATTGTGCCCACTAAATCCTAATTTGTGCCTGCTAAATTTTAACTCTAATATGTGCCTACTAAATGCTAATGCTATTTTCTCCTCACTAAACGCTAATGCTAAATTGTCCCCACTAAATACTAATCTGGGGCCCAAATTTATTAATTTGTTGAAACAATTTAACATTTGTATCTGAATGGCATGTCTAAAGCTCTGTAGTTTGGCAATTCCGGCTAAATTCAACACCATAACATTGTAAACAGTCAAAAACGTTAAAGACATCAGGGACAACATTTATTAAAAGGCTTTAAAACAAACCAAGCTAAAACATAAATGGAACGTTTTTTTCGCCAGGATAGGAAGAGCGGGTTGTTGTGTAAATCACTGTATCTAGAGGTGAACAAACTTCTTTACTTTGCATGTAGTTTCATGCGTTCACAGGGACAAATGGCTGTAAGACTTCAAAGCCATTGCTCCACTTTCCTCACAGATCTCTGCTTTCAGAGTAAACACCATTCAGTGTTAAATCTTGTCTGTCAGATTTTTGCTTGGCACTTTCCCATACAAACATGGTAAATCCTTGGACACACGGCGACCAGCAGGCCTCTACCAATAATGCATATTTGACAGCTGCTCTAGTGTCAACACACATAAGACAGCACAGGTTGAACAGAGAGGACCTGGACTCAGAGAAGGTCTCTGTGGCTGAGAATGAAGATACAGCGTGGTGACCTTTACACGCTCAACACATTGGGTTTCCATTAGTTTGATCTCTTTGAATATTGTGATAATTTTTCATTCCTGACCTCACACTCCTCTGAAACTTGCCTCCCAAACTCCCAACAATGTTCATTTATTTATTGTTTATTTGTGTTAAAGCACTATGAATCAACTCCCACTGACGGAAACCTCTCTTTTTTTACCTCTCGTATTCTTGACATCCACACCTCATCGGACTCCTCCACCTCCAGAGGATGGGTGTCGTTCGCCATCAGCACAGACAGCATTGCAGGAGCTTTGGGGTTTGGGCACCGCCACTTGGGCAAGGCAAGAATAGCCAGAGTTGGAGTGATAAAACTAAAGGTCCCACCTTGGAGGATTGGTAATCTGCCAGCAAAAGGAAAACAAAATGCACAGATTTATACTCAAAATGTTTGTTTGTCATCTTCTCGTTTACCCACATATTTGCCCATCTATGAGCAAAGAAATCGAGGGGTTCAGCGTCTGCCCAAAGACTCTTGTACACGTGATGCCTGGAATTGAACCTTCTACCCTAAAGCTGCAAGACGACCGCTCCTATTTTCACATCTATCTTAGCTCAAGTTAATAAATAAACTGTCTCCCAGCCAGCAAAGCCGAGTGGGCCCTATGTGGTTTAAAAGTGGGCAGAAAATGTGGACCCAAATGGGTTTTTCCCATTTCCATAGTGGCCCCACCTTAGTTTATCCACATTGACTTAAGTGGGGATTCAGTGGGTTAGCTTGCTACACCGGCCAGCTGCCCGGTGGACAAGGTAGCATGCTAGTGAACTCTACTGTAGCATGCTAGCAAGCTCAACTGCAGCATACTAGTGATCACCAAAGTAGCATGCTAGCGACCACGCACCAAAGTAGCATGCTAGTAGTATGCTAGGGAGCTCCTCTGTTTCGAGGTAGTGTGCGCCACTGTAGCATGCTAGCGAGCTCCACTGTAGCATGCTAGCGAGCTCGGCTGTAGCATGCTAGCAAGCTCGGCTGTATTGAGCTAGTGGGCTCCGCTGTCCTCCGGGCAACTGGCTAGCGCAGCGAGCTAACCCTCTGAATCCCCACTTAAGTCAATGTGGGCAAACACAGCTGGAGCCACCACGGAAACTGTAGACAAACCCAATCGGGTCCACATTTTCTGCTCAATTTTGAACCGTGTGGGACCCACTTCCCAGCCAGCAAGGCCAAGTGGGCCCCACACGGTTCAAATGTGGACCCGAATTGGGTTTGTCCGCAGTTTCCGTGGTGGCTCCAGCTGTGCTCGCCCATATTGGCTTCGCTGCCTGGGGACTAGACTCTGCTGACTCCTGGGCGGCAGCACCTGCTTACTTTGCCGGACCTCGGGCAGTGGAACTCGCTACGCTGTCCACTACGGAAACTCTGCCCACTTTTGAACCATGTGGGGCCCACTAGGGCTTGCTGGCTGGGTTTGGGGGTTTAAATTCCATATGCTCTCATAATTCTGTGCATGCTTGTGTAAATCTCTAAGTTGTTTGTTCTATGAAATGCATACAGAAATGTGCAAGGAAAAGAGAGGATTAGCAAGCATATCATTCAACGTCGACGTGTTTTTGTGGATCCAGTGTTTGACCTGCAAGCTTTTGCCAAAAATGTAGGTGGAGGACTTAAATAAAAGCTTTAACTATTTGTTCAAGCTGGCTGGTATAGCAGTGAAGAAAGACGTGCATGAGAAGCCCTTCACAGTACTCAATAGCAGCACTTGTTCTCAAACAGACAATAAACTAATAAAAGTGAAGCTGAAAGATCACTCCTTTCATTTCACGGAGATTATTGTAATTAATTGCTTTCTGAGATTTTACATCTGCATAGTAAAGGAGGAAATCCAAATTAAACCACAGAAATCCAACAAAGAATCCATTTGATAACTTTGGGAAAGGAGGAGTCTTCTGCTTCACGTAGGTGTGACAGTCCAGCAGAGGCTGACGCACACAGGACAGTGACAGCAGCACAGAGACACACTGTTTGATAATCCTAAATAAATTGAAATTTAAATACTTCCTCTTTTGCAACAGGGTCAACCTCTCTGTGCAAAGGCAAACGCGCTAATATAAACAAGAGAAACAGAAATCATTCAGGAACATTCTTGCAATTTGCAACTGCTGTTCAGGTAAAAAATGAATAACTGCAAACACAAACACCCACTCATGCAGACACTGATTAATGTCCCCTTAGAAGTTAGGTGTGTAAACTTCTTAGTGAGTTTACATTTCGATTAACATGCGGAAATTCCTGTCAGTGAGTCTCGTTGTGTGTGTTGGGGAAGCTTTGTGAGGCCTGGGTCCATTCTGGTTCAGTGGCAGTGAGGCAGAAACTCAGGGTGAGTCAGAGTTACCTGGTTCCAACAGCCGTTTGCAGCAGCGTGCATAATCCCGACACAAAGAAGATGGTGGAGATGAGCTGGCTTTTAGCTCCATTGTTGTCCTGTATGCAAAGGGGCTCGGCGAGGATCAGCGGGACTGCAATGATGCCCCCAAATGCAAGGATGTAGTGCTGCAGACACAGAATGAGGAGACGATCAGGAGAAATACTGAGAAGATAACATTTCAATACTAGAAAAGGATATTATCTTCTAAATATGTGTCTTTTGAAAATTGAAAATGCTTCATAATTCTGTTTTTGGAGAACTCTTAATTAGCATCAGATACTGTATGTTGACCCTTCTTACTCGCTCTGTGCTGGAGTCCATCTGGCCGTAAAGTACGATTATTTGATTGCTATGATTGCTCTGGTGCCGTTCTCAAGCATGAACTGCTAAAAGTCCCACTCTGATCATCCTTTGATCAATTCTCAAAGCGTTCCCAGGAGTTTGATTAGATCAGAAATGGTTTATTTCAAGCAATCAAGAAGAAAAACAGTAAATTAATGTGCAATACAATCAATCATCAGAAGTTTACACCCACAAAGACAAACACAGGATAACCAAACATTAAGAGATTGCCTGAAAAGGAATGGAAGGAAGTGAATTTATATAATCCCACTCCGATTTGACCTGACCATTTCCTTTACATGTATTGTCATTATCCAGTTCATAACTTAAGATCAGATATTGAAATGTTTCCAACAGAGATTCAGGTTATCAGGAATCCTCAAGTAAAAACAAATCACATGTAACACTATTTCAGACTTTGTCCTTGCAGATGCAGATCTAGTATCAAAATGTGCTGATTATTTTTCACTCATTCCTGAGTGTTTCTTAATTCAAACGTTTTGAATTAGGAGAAGATGAAATTCTTGTAGTTGTGACTAAAGCTGCAGTTAGCTCCCTGCTTCTGATTCATCCACTTGTGGATGACTACATCCATGAACATCTTTGTTTTCTTATTCTAAGCTGGAATCTAGCACCAAACTGGATAGCTCTGATATTGATCACATTTTTGTAACACCGGTAATGTCAGCTTTTGGTTGTGGCGGGCTGTAAGCTAGTGAGAGAGAGTGTACACAAATGAATGAAGAGAAATATCTGCACGGTTACTCCACAGCAACAGTCCCCTCCCACAACTCAGAGGTACATTTCTGAGGAACGCCGCTCTGCAGAAACTATGTGATAGAAAAGGGGTCTGCAAGCTGCAGCTCCAGAGCCACGTCTGGCTCTTCTACCCCTCCATTGTGACTCTCTGGTTAAAGAGAAATACAAGTCACTGTAAAGTTAAGAAAAAAAGATAATTGAGAACTAAACATTTTGACAAATTTTAGTGTTTTAAATGTGACTTATGGTTAAAAAATACAGTTAATTAGCTCTGTTTTAATTTTAGAATGTTAGATTTATGAATTTCTGGCTAAGAACCACCACAAAAGTTTATATATATAGATATATATATATCTATATATATCTATAAAGATATATATAGATATATATATATATATATATCTATATATATCTATATATATCTATAGTTGGTTGTTAGTTCTAAATACACCACTAGGTGCTACTTGGACACATCATCAGTGATGAACCCGAGGTCATGGGGTGTTTCGGGTCTTTGATC
>NC_050517.1:5436801-5461241 GCF_002922805.2 Oryzias melastigma
AAACATTTTTGTAAAAGCTCCAATGAGCCGCAAGGGGGCGCTCAAAGAGCCGCATGCGGCTCCGGAGCCGCAGGTTGCCGACCCCCGTCCTAGAGAATGACACGGATTTCTTGATTTTGTCTAAAAACATTATAATCTCAATAAAAAAGAATACTGGGAATTATTCTACAATAGATCAAAAGACGACCAGAGTGGAACTTTAAAGCTTATTGGCTTCTGCTCTGATATTAGATCAACTATGAAATCTATTGGAATCACCATAAAGAGTTCTAAAGTTCTGTAACATTTGTAAGTTCTGGTGATCAAGCCTTAAACACTTGCCAAAGGAAAGCAGTAGTCTTGTAATTTCCGTGGACACGTTGCATTTTGGGGAACAACACGCTGAAGTCTGCGTGATGTTATACAATAAGTGATCAGTATGCGGTCAGCGCACAGACATGCTGGAGCCTCACACAGCAGCTAATGTGACGGCTTTGGAAGATGTTATTTTCTGATGGCTTTGAAAGGTCACGTCAGACGGAACGCTCAACAAAAATAAAAGGTGTCATGTTTTATACTGTACCGTGGTAAAACTCTATTTCAGTTTCATTTTTAAAAGGTTGTTGAGTTTTTCCAAATACGACTAAAGTATTTTCACATTCATTTATTCACAAGCACACTTTAGATTTTTTTAAATCACTTTTAAAGGAAACAAACTTTACCTTCAAGTGGCTCGTATCTAAAAGTGTAGCACAAGTTTCATTACTTTCCATTGTGTGTGTGTTACTGTTTGTTTTTGTTAAGATACTTAAAGTTTAAAATAGAAGGGTCCACATTTGATTTTCCAAAACTTCAACATTGGTCAAATGTTCAAAGATGTATCAATTGGTATTTTATTTGTGTTCACTCTATCGAGTTTAAATCTGAGTTTCTGATCTTGAGTCACAGCTGTTTGTAGGTTTTAGTACCGGTGGTTACACAAATGATTCCTACTGAGATTTTATGAACTACATTATGAAACACCTGAGGGACCCTCTTTAGAGGCACTTTGTTTTAATTTGCCTTTAACCTACACAAACTTATGGGGATTCAATGAACAGCCTGTGAGAAAACACATTTACTTATGTGGGACAAAAATGTTGTGGTTTCAAACCACCTTGTATTTCTTCTTTAGTTTCATAATATGTCTTTTATTTCCAGCAGAAGAACCGATTTAGCCCTGTTTTACTATGCTGCACCGCCAACACTGAACTACAGATCAGTGGCCGTTTGCCAAACACTCTTAAACCGTGTGTAAAACTTCTATTCACAATGTTAAACTGTTTAGCTGGTAAGATTTTTTAACAGTAAAAAAAAAAAAAAACAACTTGATTTTTCATTTGGAAGGAGCAGATTTACATGAACATTTCTGACTGCTCTGTTTGCCTCTGGTTTCAGACGTCCTTTGTACAGAGCCCTAAACGTGACATTAAGAAAAAATTCAAATTGTTCCCTCAAATTAATAGTTATGTATGTTATAGTCTGAAATACCATATTCTGTGCACAGTTAATGGGGTATACTTGTGTAGCGCTTTTCTACCTTCCTCAAAGGCCCAAAGGGCTTTACAGTCACATACATTCAAACACTGGTTGTGGCTCCGCTGCTGAGCGCTGGCTCCAACCTCCCCTCAGAAGCAATTCAGGGTTCAGTGTCTTGCCCAAGGACACTTCGAAACATGGGTGGGCAAGACGGGAATTGAACTAGCAATCTTCTGATCAGGAGTCAACCGCTCTACCGCTGCACCACGGCTGTTCAAACAGTTCTAGTTTGTCCCAGCAAAATACTGATTTGTACTAATTAAATACTGATTTGTACCTAATACATACTAATTTGTAACTAATATATACTGATTTGTACCTGCTAAATTCTGATTTTTACCTAGAAGATACTAATTTCTACCTACTAAATACTCATTTTTACCTAATATATACTGATTTGTACCTACTAAATTCTGATTTTTATGTACGAAATAATCATTTGTAACTACAAAGTACTAATTTGTATCTACTAAATACTTACTTTTACTTACAAAATGCTAATTTGTACCTACTAGATACACATTTGGCCCTTTGAAATACTGATCTTTACCTACTAAATACTAATTTGTACTTACAAAGTCCCAATTTGTATCTACAAAATAGACATTTGTACTTATAAAATACTCATTTGTACCTAAAAAATTCAAATAAAATGCTACCTCTGGCCTCAAATACTAATTTGTGGCCACAATTTTTTTTTTCGTGCCCCCAAAAAATTAATTCATCCCCATAAAATATTCATTTGAGGGAATTATTTTTTTTCTGAATATGTTTAGTGCTCTGTACATTTGACCTTAAATATATAAAATGAAGCTGTGAGAATATATCTTTTGCTGTAGCCTCGATACACATAGAGCTGTGTTTTTATTGAAATGTAAAGTTGCTCACCTGGAAGCCCAGCAGGATGCAGAGGTACCAAGGTGGTCTGTCATTGAGAGAATAAACCAAATCTACTCCTCTGTTCACAGGATCTTCCAGCACATTCTCAGTTTGTGGTTCCATGTCGACCGTCAGCTGAGGTTGTTCATCGCCATCCTACAAAAGGAGCATGGCAAGACTTTAAATCATGGAGCTACCATTGACGTGTGATCAGGCGGGTCGAATGGGTCTAAATATTCAGTTAAATGGTTTGTTCTTCAACTTTTCTCAAGCTGCACAGCAGCTCAGACCTAAACAGTCCAACAAGCTTGGTACACCACTTTATCCGATCAAATGTGGAAATAGTCTCACTTTGGCGTCCATATAAAGTTGATTTGATGCTTCAACCTTCACCTAATGTTAGCATCTATCTTTTTTAAACCCTGCCTTCTGGTCTTCTGGTTGGAGCAGGTTTTGGTGCAGCCACGGTAAACGCCCTGAATGCATTGGTTTTTTTTTTTTTTTGATGACATCGACAGACTTCGTCGTACTAGAGGAGGCTGGATGTCTCATATCACTACAGGTACACAGAACGTTGCTGTGTGGATAGAATACTTCTCAATAAATGTTTCTGGGTTTAAAGCTAAATACATTTCTGACTGAAATTAATGCTGGCTTTTATAAAAGCATTTTTCTCATGAAGCCACAAGGTCATTGTAAAACGTTCCTGCTTCCATTGTCTACGACGTATCAGTGGCTGAAGGCATTGAGGACTGAACTGGAACACGACAGAAAAGCAGCTGTGTGGTCTCCACACTACAGAAACAGTTTGTTGATTTGTGACGGATCCCAGGAGACTCGTGTGATATTTAACTACGACATTAAAAAAATGGACAGAAAATTATTTTTTTAAGAAGTTTTGTGAACCCTTTGATGAAATCTATAAAAAAATGTTTCATTTTTTATGAGACCCAAAATGCTAATTATGGTATTTGGTGAGTTTTTGCTCACAACAATATTTGTTTAAGAAGTAAAAATATTGATATGAGTGTTCAGGAAAATAAAGCACCTTATTTACCCACTGTCTCAAATTTGATCCACGTGTTTTTAACATGGTGTAACTGTTTTATAAAGAGTTAATTATTGACAAATTTCATTCTTTCAATACAGCAAGTAGTCATTCAAACAACAAATAACAATAGATTAGCTACTCTCAATGTAAACTTTTGAAACTAGAAACTTTTCCCGCCAAAAGTCTTTTTGGAATTTCATGGAAGCAGCCATTTTGAATGATCATGAAAAGCCCTTCTACTGCCCCTAGTGGAGTGGAGTGAACTGAAGTGCTGAAAATATGGACCAATTTAAATGGGAGCACCGTCCACACTCCCTCCTCTCTCCATGCCCCTGCACGGAGAAATGGCATCAGCTGACTTTGAATCCTGGTATGCTGAAGACAATAATCGCGGAGGATAATTATCATCCAGAGCAGATGTTTATTATGGGATTTGGGAGGAAGTGAGTGCTCCTGATTTTAAGGCACAGAGAGACATTCCTCATCTGTCATAAAGTATGCTGTCGCTGTTTTGTTAAAGTCTTTTGTTCTGAATTAAGAAAAAACTCTAAGTTGAACAATACTCTAATGTTCTTTAATAAATGTTTCACAAAGCGTGATCAGGGTTTCTCGTGGAAGCCTCCAGTCTCTAACCCCCGCAATAATGGAGGAATACTGTATAGCATGGGTTAAAATCAAGGCCCGGGGGCCGGATCCGGCCCTCTGGATAATTATACCCGGCCCTCCAGATCCTTTTATATTATTGTTATTAATGGCCTGATATTATCTTGCACTTATTTCTAATTTGTATAATTTTTGACAAAATATATTTTTATAATAATAATAATAATAATAATATATAATATATTTTCATAATTATGTTAAAAAGTTACAGTTTTAAAGTTTTAAAAATTGTTTTCTGCTGGCTTTTTTGACTATTTTTGCATTTACTAAGATTTTTTAGGGTGTTTAGAAGTTTAGCTAATATTTCAGCTACATGCTAGCTGCTTTGGCTAATCTAAGCTATTTTTTGGGGGGGGGCTAATTTGGCATTTAGCTAATATTTTAGTTGGCTACGAGCTTCAGCGTTTTTAACTATCAGCTTCAGCATCTTCAGCTATAAATTTTTGCATCAGCTATAAATTTTTGCATCTTCAGCTATAAATTTTTGCATCAGCTATAAATTTCAGCATCTTCAGCTATAAATTTCAGCATCTTCAGCTATAAATTTTAGCATCTTCAGTGGCCAAATTCAGCTTACAGCATTCACACTAGCATTATCACAGGTAATGCAATATATCTAGTTATTAATTATGTTAAAAAGTTACAGTTTTAAAGTTTTAAAATGTAGTTTTAGATTGTTCAATAAATGTTAATCCTCTTCGGCTCGTGACCTCAGGTGTGTTTTGGATTTTGGCCCCTGTGTGATTGAGTTTGACACCACTACTATATAGGGTTAAGAGTTTATTTCCTGGGTAATTGTGGTCACTTTTAGATGTAGCAACTAAATGACCCTCCTGACCAGAATTTCATGGCTTTGGGGGTTTTTTATTTGTTAGGTTAGGGACATTGGCACTGTCAGTTTTAGACCCACAAGTCCCAGCACAGTGTTGTCATGTGACCCTCTCTCATGGAGTTTTCCAACAGTTCTCTCAGCGTGCTGGGTGGGTCTTTTGTCATTTTATCGCTCTGCAAGAAGCTAAAACACTTGATGGCTCAATGAAGAGAACTTGTTTATCTCCTTGGCTTGTTGTTTTAATGGCATCTGATTTAATCTCTTTATTGCAGCTCTTGCTGGCTCCGTTAGGGAAAGACTTTCCTTTTGTTTTCTGCACTTCTTTGGTTTTCATAGTGATCTTCCTCTGGTTTAGGTTTGACGTTGATCCTTTTTGTCCATAAACTGCAAAAGGTTCTGAGTTTGCACACATGGATATGCATCAGCTTATTGGTTTTTGTAGAATTCTAAATGTAGATTTTCTATTGGACAGCATGTTTTCTTCAGAAAAATACCAGTTTTTTGTTTTTTTGTTGTGCATCAATCCAGATTACATTGACATAGGTGGATGTTTTTCTTGAGCGTTTGAATTTCTGAAGCTCTCCTTGTCTTAACTAGAGTTACAAATTCAAGTTAAAGCTTTTTTATTACATTTTGAATCAAAAACTTTGAAAGAAAAACAAAAACATACAGCAACGTAAAATGAAAAGTTTTAACAAACCAGAAAGTGGAATTGTTTTCCTTGTTTAAAATAATAATCTCTCAATAATCTCATTTGTTCTTTTTTTTAGGGGTGTTGCTTTGTGACCATGCATCAGAAACTTAAAGCATCTGCAAAAAACCTCAATAATCCTATGTATTGTGTGCAAGCTTTTTTTTTATTTTCTTTCAAGCAATCAAAAAAAAAAGACCAAAAAAATACATAGATTTATCTAAAGAATTAGTTTTCTTTGGAGAAAGATATTCATTTGAGAAAAATAATATAAAATAAGATTTAAAAAATGCACACATAAAAATTAAAATCAAATACACATTTTAATTTTCTTTGCGCGTTATGTCACTAATCATACAGAAGGTGTGAGCGGTCACAGCAAGTCTTTGAGCTTAAAACGCAGGCAGATTTTATAATGCTTATCATTCTCACTCAGGAGGTGCAGACGCCTGAGAAAAACTCCAACACATGCTTCAGAAAAACTCCAAGGCATGCTTCAGAAAAACTCCAAGGCATGCTTCGTGCAAAGCCCAAGCAGACAACATGAGCTTTTGCCTCCATCTAGTGACTCTCAAATCAAAAGCAAAAAACCATAAAGTTAACAAAAGTGTTCTGGTCGATCAGCGTTCAGGGATTTAGTAACTGGATGAAAACTTTTGACCCTTTTTTGTTCTATCCATTCTTGACACTTGGTGGCCAAGTGACCCACAAATCCATAAACATTGTAAAAACAAGAGGACAGGAGGGAAAAATGTGTGCAAAGTTTTATTGTTCACTGTGCAAAATCATGTGCTCATTGATATTCTTTCATCTTTATGTCCACACAGCAATGAGGAGAAAAAACAACAATACCTGCATTAACTGGTTGCATTTTAATCACTTAAATGTCATCCATAAATCTTCAGAACCCATTGAAACCCTTTTGGGGTCACAGGGTTCCTGGAGTCTATCAAAGGGAGGGTGAACCTTAACCAGCTAACCAGGCGACATTTCTGACGTCTGTGTTACATCAACCTTGTTTTTCCCAATACTCATCAAGATTTTGATTTTGTCTGCATGTATTTCTCTTCTGCACATTAAACTTGTATTCATAGCCTCCATCATTTGGCTGAAAATGTCTGGGTCTCTGCAGACCCAAAGCGAGGACAGATCATCTCATACTCTTGCGGCTCATTCAGGCTGCAGACCGCCGTCTGCTTGTCGGGGCAGGTGTGAGAGCTCATCTATACTATGGTGCATGTAGAACATGTAAATGTCATTCAGCGCTATTGTAAAGCAAGATAACAGCAAACAGAGGTGTTTGCTTAACGTTGATGAATGTCTTAAGTTTGTGGAGGTTTTACAGTCGACTACAGTCAATGAACTTTGGAAATATAATCTGGGTATTTGCAGTCGACATTTGAGGAATGTTTCCTTTCTGTGAAAGTGAGGATTTACCTTTACCCGGGCTTACTGAACCAGAACACTCAAGTGTGTTTGCAGTGTTGTCATTAAAGGCTCTTATCAGTCAAAGTTTGTTTATTTAACCCTTTAACACCAGTGCTGACATTTTTTTTTTTTTTGACTACTGTAACTCTTCAACTGTTTACGCAATTTAATGTAATCGGTGCGAATTCTGAAGAGAAGAAAAGCAGCCCTGAGCTGGTATACAACACTTTACAGTGGGGCTTATATCTTTTTATATTATTATTAACGGCCCGATGTTATCTGCTAACATCCCAATTTTTGTATAGATTTTATATTTTATGCAGAGCAAAATATCGAAAGTTATTTAAAGTTTAGGTTGTTTGTATTCATATTTATGTGAAAAAAGTTACCTTTAAAAGTTTGAACAATTTAGTTTATTTATTTATTCAATAAATGTTTTTCCTGTTTGGCCCATGACCCAATGTGTGTTTTGGATTTAGGCCCCCTGTGCGATTGAGTTTGACACCCCTAGTTTACACACATATTTTGTCACATAGAAAATGGGTATGATATGCAACTTTACATCAGTCGTATGTGGCACATCGGTGCAAAGCCGAAAGGAAAAGACGCTTTTCTGTGTCAGAATCGGTAAATTCCTGCTGATCAAAGAATGGTTAGCCTTTAAAAAATGTAAATTATAATTTTTAGAAAAGCGATGTTTTCAACATTTTATCCCTTCAACTGAAGCCTCACAGCTTTTATTTTTTCTCTGTTGCTTTCATGCATTTCTCAGATCCGGTTTGAAGAGAACAGAACTGCATTTACTCAGACTATATGTAAAAGCTGAACAACGAGCTGAAAAATCTGATAAATCCTCTAAAATGCTTTGTGTGGAGCACAAAGACATGTAATCCCGTAGAGCTCCACGTCAGTCTCCGCAGAAGGTCGTGTCCTTATGTCACTGACACAACCATGACAGGAAAAATGATTGTTGCGGTCGTCAATGGAACATTGTACGCACAAGTCCAGTCACATGGGAACCGTTGCTGTAGTTTATTTAAGGCAATGATTTACTAAGGTCCCTAATAAAAACAGCTAAACTTCATGCAAATGCAAATAGATTATTGCAAGCTGTTTATTCAGGATTTGTGGCAGATCAACTGAGAGCGATTGTGTCATAAATAACAGCTGCAGACAACACTATTCCAATGGGAATTTATTGCAAAGGATTGCACAAGTCGATCACAACTTGGAGTCAGTGTGGGGGGAGTGGGGGGTGCAGAGACCACAAAGAGGAAGTGTTTCTGGATCGAAGAGTGCAGCAGTCTATACGGGGTGAGATAACTGTCAAAAAGGAACATATTCATAAAGAAAAAGCTGAGCACAAATTGACACTTTGCAAAATGAACATAAATACAACATTTAGTTTCGCATGTCTATTAGAACACGACTTTTCTTTGTTTTGAATGTTAACTGACTGTCAGAAAGACATCACAGGTTCATTTATATGGAGTCACAAAAACAATGAGAACAATCAAGCCCTGATGAACGGTTTACATGTTTGTTTTAGTGATACTTTATTCATGTTTTGTAAATGTAGATTATAGATATGTAGACATATCAATAATACTACCACCAGCCTTCATGTCACAGCACTGACTGTTAGTGCTTCATCAAAACTTTGGGACACCTTCAGGGTCAGAAAAGGAAGGCAGATGAGGAAACATGGACTCAGTCTGTTGTATTTACATTCAATTGTTTGAACTTTTTTTGGTCGGATAAGAAGACTTTAACTAGCGAGCTACTTTTTTTCTTTCCCTCTTTTTAAAGCCTTAACAGCAGAAATCTTTAAACCTTTATTTAACCTTTAAAACTCAAACACTTGAGATTCCTGTCAAAAGATCCTCCATGCCGATAAAGAAACGGTGGTGCTGTGGTTAGCGCAGCTGCCTTGTGTTTCAAAGGTTGGGGGGTTTTGTGTCCCGGCTTTGGAGAGGTGTTATTAAACTCGACACTTCCCTTAATCACGTTTCACATAGGCCCAGGACCAGGCCTGAGTGTAGTTTAAGAGCAACAATACAACAGAATGACGATATTACACTACATTTAGGGGCGAGTGGATGAATCTATAACAAAACTCCTGTCATATGCAAACAAATCAACAGAAAAAAACTCAAAAGAAAGAAAGTTTTGCATTCAGATTTTTCTGACTTTTAAAAAAAAACTTCTGCTACTATCACCTGAAAGTTAACCTACTGTAGCTCTGAGTTAGCCTACATTTTATTGTTCATTTCCATCCATTTTCTTAATCCATAGATCCCTTTAGGGGCCACAGGGCTGCAGAGTCTGTCCCGGATACTGCAGAGTACACCTGGACAGGTCCAGGGCTGGAGTGAGCGCTCCTGCCCTGGGAGGGGGACGGCAGAATGGTGGCGGAAAAGAGGCGGGCATCCCTCTTTTTTTTTCATCGCTGTTATTATTATGATTTTTTTTAAATTATTATTCATCAGGACAATTTCTCCTCTATGGGGTCAAAGATCTTCTAAAAGGTTCTATTCTTTCTAGTTTGATCAATGATCTTGAACATGAACGAGTCCTTTGATGTATTGATGCAGGACTCCATATATGAGCCTGTAACCCTGTGATGTATTTCTGTTGACACAGAAAATTCTTATTCAGGACGAGAGAAAGTCGGATCCAAAACAGACAAACATAAAACTAAATGTCGTATTCATAATTTTTGAAAAGTTGTGCACAAAGTACACAACTTTGTCTCTATGCATGTTTCTTTTTGACTGCTACCTTACCCCATATATATATAAATATATATATATATATATATATATATATATATATATATATATATATATATATATATATATATTAGGGCTGTCAGATTTGTCGCGTTAATCTGACGTGTGCTTGGCGCCGACAATTTTTTTGACGCATTAATCGCGGGCTTTCTCATACGTTGTTCCAATCCTTGTTCCAGTTCTCATATGAAATCAGATTTGGATCCTTAGCTCCCATATTTTGTCAGTTCTGCTATAAACACTTACATCGTAAATGTATCAAAGTAAAATGCACATAATGGATGCATTCATTTTGTTGTTTAAAAGCTGCAACCTGGTTAGTAAGTCAAGTTTAATAAAGTGTCTTTCCATGTCAAGCTGAGAGGGAAGGATCTCGTCTAATCCAGCCTCTGACAAATGTAAATGCTGCAGTTACCTATAAATAATGGCAAATTACCCAGAACACAGCAGGTGAAGCGACCGCGGCGTGCCCCGCCTTCACCAGAAAGGCGATAGCTGGGATAGGCTCCAGCACCCCGTGACCCTGACAAGCAGGTTCCGAAAATGGATGGATTGTAATTCAGAACAGAAAACAGGAAGTGATGGTTAAAAAAAAGAGTTTTGAAAAATGCAAGAAGTGTTTTAAAACAATAAATCCGATTTCAATTTTGATTTTCTTCTTAATCAGAGTAACTGACTTTTACAATTCCAACCTAAAGACATGCATTCATAAAGACACACCACAAGCTTCAGTCACATTTACTGTGAAATAGGATTTACCTACTAATTATGCTGCGGGCAGTTTTCAACCAAGAGCACCAGAAAATATAACCTTGGCGGATTCACATTACATTTAAATGTCAGGCCAGTTTCTTCTTAAGAGTTCAGACTCATTTCTCCTGATACCTGATACTCTTATTGGACTGGAACAACCTGACTTCCTGCTAACCGACACACTGAAACTCTGTTCAGGAAAAGCACCAAAAACTCTTTTACATTTAGCCTGCAGAAAAACAGATGGACACATTTGTGTTTTTATATATCTTGGATTATTAAAACAATCTTGTTGATCATTTGATTATAAATAAAAACTTGATAGAAATGACAGATTGAGGAAAATGTGAAGACATGGAGAGAAATTAGAACTTTTTCTTAGGAAAGATCTAAGCAGAAAAAAGAAGGAAAATAAAAACAGAAAAAGCAAAAAACACAAATTCAAAAAGATAACATGAATACAAACAGACAAACCCACTTACTAAACGTATAACTTAATGCTGTGTGATGCTAAAGAGAACGTTTTACAGTGTGGATTCTCTCTCTGCTGTCAGTTAACAGCAGATGCAGTGAAGCCTCAGCAGATGCCAATGAAAATGAATTGTTTCCGCTGCACCGTGTCAGGCCTGCTAGACGAGTTCTGCTTACACACACTTACTAAGCAAAATGAACAGCATCTAAAAAAGGCTGAACCATCTCATAATACATTTGGTCTGTATTCTTTTAGTTTATGACTTCTACCTGTGAATTCTTGTATTCCTAGAAATAGAATTAGTTGATTTGATTTGATTTATTTACACACTAAAGAAAGGCATAAAAACAAGCAAAATACAAAAAGTAAAATCATGTGATGATGTGTTACAGAAACCCATCTGGGTGTATTCAAGATGGCAACAACTCTGTCAAAAAATAAAAAAAAGAGAAGTAGATTGAAGAATTAAACCACTCTTACATAACAATTCCAAATCCAATTGATTTTATTAAAATTAAATTGGTAAACATATTTTTTTACAAAACCAAACCCCATTTTTATACTTTGAGATCAAAATCTTTTTTAGGTTATTTTTAATAAATCTTTCAATCAAGAACTCAAACTCATTAATGATTTGTCGCCCTGGTAACTGAAATAAAACTTAACTTGTGATTTATAGATAGAAAGAAAGTGGAATGTCTGCGCTTGTCAGTGACCATAAGAGGGAAGTTGATTTTTTTTTTTTAATGAAATAGTTTGAATATTTGCCCTGATTGATCAATACATAAAAAGTAAATATCTGATGAATATTGATATCATAAATGCTTAACGACTGTGGGTCACTGGGTGCATCATAAACAGAATTTGGGGGTAAACAAACAAATACCTTCAGTAAAAGTAAGATTTTTTGGGGGGGATAAGTAGGACAAATACTCATAAAGAAAGTTCAAACTCTAAATTTACAAGCAACAAATTTCAAAATAAAAGTTCCTGAAGCTTTAAAACTTTGTTTAATCCTGATGCGGCTTGTTACAGTTTGACCCCCACAGAGGGACTGAGGATAACACGCTCTTCCATCTGCACACATCTTTGTTTTCTGTTCCCAGTTTGCCTTTTTTTGTTCATTTAAGACACAAAGACAATAACATCAACATGTGTGCACTCCATGCAGTCTGCTGCTTTTACCCTTCACACACACAGCCACACACTCACACTTTGACGTCTTTACACTGACAAAATCTTCCCGTTCTGCACCAGCTTTAGCTGTAAGTACCTGTTAACTTATTGTATGAACACATTCTCATAATTCATGTCACACATTCCATCTGCCTTTTCCACTGAAAGTTCCTTTTGAATGTCCTAATTTGAAGTTGGAGCCTGGAGCCATTTCCTTCTTTCATCTACATGTAAGATGAACTGTAACCACTAAGCATGAAACCAGGCAACAAGTTTGGTTTTTATAAAACACGTGCACACTTGGGTCACTTCACATTCCACCGGGGCTTACATTCGGCTCTTTCTGCTGCATTGAACAACAATCCTGTAACACTCTGGATTTATTTGTATTTTTACTAAACTGAAAAAAAAATCATCAAACTGATTGACCAGCGTCAGAGCTTCACTTACCCCGAACGACGGGTTGAGCCCCAGCTCTATCTTCTCTGCTGTGAGATGCATTGTAGTGAATGAAGAAGGGGGTGTACAGTTGTCAGTTCCTCACACACAGAGTCACGGTGGGACTCTGACGGACTTCAGATTCAACGGGGACTCACGTCAGCAGTGATCATAGCCGAAGGAGAGTGGCTCAGTGAACTCCTGTGCCGCTCTCAGACATTTCTGCTGTGCCGGTACGCAAAGCTTTAGTTACTCTGACTTGCGGTCATGTGTCTGTTTATGTGTGACGGTGGAGTTACAAGGATAAGAAGCACGTTTGTCACATGAAGTTGTCCTGCTCATCTGCTCTCAGCTTCAGCTTGAGTTGAGAAGGCTGCATGGAAAAGGTGGAACACTCTGGAAGCTTCTGAAGACGTTTGAATTAGACACAACTGTTGTCAACACATTTGGTAGTTGGTGGAGCAACAAATAAATCATTGTGTGTCACGACCCACTTTGATTCAAATTAAGCATTACTTCAGTGAGGACCAAAGCCTTTAGGTCATGCTACATTCATATTCCCACCCATATGTTAAAACGTAGGCGTCATTGTTTAAAATAATACGTTTTCTTTAACCGGAAACTTTTATTTCACAGTTTCCTCTGACCATTTTTCATTTCTAGCATTGATAGAAAACTGGACAGAGTAACTCCTCCCCCCTCATGTTCCAAACAGGAAGTACCTGCTGGTTCCAAGAAGCCATAGACTTCTATAGAGAAATGAACAAACTCAAAATTTTGAGTTTTGAAACCTAAAAAACAGAATATTTGAATCTGAAAATAACTAAGTTTATTTTTAAATTTAAAAAAGTTTTGGACATTCATGTTTTTTTGAACAAACACCAATATTTTTTTTCAATGTAATTTATTTGGGTTTCAAATAATATTAGCACCTGTTTAGCTCCATACAGATCCGGCCCCCAGGCCTTGACTTTGACACGTCTTCTAGTCAGAATAACCATTTTTGCTCTGATACATATTTCTTAACATCTTCTTGCTAATCCTAATTAGTTTTCATATTTATTTCTTTATTGCAAATTGTGAATATTAAAAAGGACGGAATATTTTTCTAGAATATACCGGTACTTAAACCTTAAAAAACTTTCAATATTTTACTCTCCATAAAAATATATTTTGTCAAATTATACAAGTTAGAAATAAACGCAAGACAACGTCAAACCATTAATAAGAATAAAATAAAATGATCTGGAGGGCCGGATAGAATTACCTGGAGGGCCGGATCCGGCCCCCGGGCCTTGACTTTGACACATGTGGCCCAGGGTGTTTTACAGTCACAGTTCCGTTCACCCCCTGATGCCTTACACTGGTGTGAACCTGTAACTAGGATATCTAGGTATCTCAGAAACAACACAACTCTATTCCATGACAACTGTAGAATTCTGCACACAGACATGTATTCTCAAATAGATTTCAATGCTTCTCAGTTGAGCAGAGCTAACAGTTTTAGATAATATTTTGGTCTAGTTGTAACACATTTCAGGGCACCAGTCTATTGCTGAAGGGCTTTGAACTATCTGCATAAACTTCCCAGAAGATAAAAAATAACAGTCTTTTTACATGTGTTTTCCGGGTATGGTTTTATAATTTAAAATCTTAAATATTCATCATTTTAATTAATAATAGATCAGGAACCTCAGAATAAATTTGATTAAAAAAAAAAAAAAAAAAACCTTTATTGTAATTATTACGGCTTAAATTAGTGTGAAATGTTGCATTCCAAAAGCATTACTGTGAAACATTTGTGAGTTCTGACATCCAGTAACTACGTGCTTCGTTTTCAAGCGTGGATGAACCACAAACTCTTGTGATGCTTTAAACAACAGGCTTTCAGAGAGCGAACAATGACCCATGTTAAAAAGATCAGTGACATGTGCTAACTGTAACTACGGGAATTAACCTGATGCAGTTGTAGAAGACACCGTGGTCATACAGAATCAAACTGCTCACTTTCTCTTCTCTTTCAATCGAGTCTGTCCCTTCCTTCATTCTAAGTCCTTTTGAGGCTGAAATTGGATTATGAAGTCAGTTGTGAAATCAAAAATAGTTTTATGCCTCAGCAGTAGACAGTTGACAGACACAAAAAGATGAAGTAGTTTTATTTTGCTTACTGAAAAGAACAGCCATTCACTTTCTCAACCGTCTCTATTCCTGATCTGAGTCACCAGGATGCTGAAGCCTACCCAGCTACTGTTGGTAAAGGACAGTTTACAACCTCCCGCTGGTTTTCCAGAAATCCTGTCTTATCTGCTGCTGATTACCTGCATCAGGTGTGTTTGGCCAATAAGGAGCTTCAGTGGCAGCTTGGTTGGAAAAGGACATCGGCCCTCGAGGCCTGACTTTGGGTTTTGGGTTGTAGAGGCTAGAGGAACGTCTTAGAGGAGCGGCTGCATCTTAAAGGGAGTACAGGTGTGTTCTGCAGTTCCCCTTGAGGTTCCTGTGGTCACCAGGGCGCCATGAAAATGGAACATACCAATGTTGTGCATGTGGTAAGAGTATCAAGAATTATTCATAAGGCTAATGTAGGAACTTATGACATATGAGTGGTAGTTCTGTTGTACAGTGTCCTTGGCTCACACTCTAGTCATGTGTCAGGAAGCGAGAAAATGGACCCCCCAAAGATACATGCTTCTCAAAGTTAGTAAGACAAATAGTGCTTCCACAAGAACATGAGGATTCTATGTGGGCATGAGATACCTGTTCCTTTATCCACCAGGAGGTATCGGCACACTGTGACAAGAGGACAAGGTCGCTTCCAGGTAAGGAGGACTTCATAGAAAACTGATGTCTGTGGATCGCTCACCATGAGGAATCTGGATTTGGCCGCTTCAGATGCTTGTGCCGATACCTGAAGATTCTGAAATTGATAGCTAAAAATGCTGAAGCTAATAGGTAAAAACACTGAAGCTGATAGCTGAAAATGTTGAAGGTAACAGCTGAAAACACTGAAGCTGATCGCTAGCTAGAATATTATCTAAATGCCAAATTAGCCTAAAAAATTTAAGAAAAGGAAAAAAAAACTTAAGTTAGCCAAAACAGCTAGCTTGTAGCTATAAAAAAGTAGCAAAACTTCAAAATAGCCTAAAAAACAGGAAAAACCCCAAATTAGCCAAAAACAGCTACCATGTAAATATTAGCCTATCTCCAATTTGGCAACAAAAGATGCTAGTGCTGTTAGTTGAAGATGCAAATTGATAGCTAAAAACGCTGTAGCTGATAGCTGAAAATGTTGAAGGTAATAGCTGAAAACACTGAAGGTGATAGCTAGCTAGAATTTTAGCTAAATGCCAAATTAGCCTAAAAACTAAAACAAGAAAAAATAGGTTAGTCAATACAGCTAGCATGCAGCTGAAAAATTAGCTAAACTTTAAAATAGCCAAAAAAACTGAAAAAAAGTGTGTATTAGCCAAAACAGCTAGAATGTAAATCTCCAAAATAGCCTGAAATAAAAAAAAATGCTTAGAGGCTGCACGGTGGCGCAGTGGTTAGCGCTCTCGCCTCACAGCGAGAAGGCCCCGGTTCGAATCCCTGCTGGGACCTTTCTGTGTGGAGTTTGCATGTTCTCCCCGTGCATGCGTGGGTTTTCACCGGGGACTCCGGCTTCCTCCCACCGTCCAAAAACATGCTTCATAGGTTAATTGGTGACTCTAAATTGCCCATAGGTGTGAATGTGAGGGTGGATGTGTGTGTGATTGAGGCCCTGCGACAGACTGGCGACCTGTCCAGGGTGAACCCCGCCTTCGCCCATCAGTGGCCGGGATGGGCTCCGGCACCCCCGCGACCCCGAAAGGGAAGAAGCGGTCTGGAAGATGAATGAAAAAAATGCTTAAATTAGCAAAACCAGCTAGCATGAAGCTGAAATATTAGCTAGACTCCAAGATAGCCTGAAAAATCTTAGTAAATGCCAAAAAGCTAGCAAGCAGAGTGCCAATTTTTAAAACTGTAACATAAATATGAAAAAATAAAGACAGGAATATTATTGCAAAATCATCTTAAGCCTTAAATAACTTTCAATATTTTACTCTCCATAAAAATATATTTTGTCAAAGCATACAGGTTAGAAATAAGAGCAAGATAACATCGGGTCATTAATAACAATAGAATAAAATGATCTGGAGGGCCGGATAGAATTACCCGGAGGGCCGGATGCTAAAGTCTCGTTTCAGGAAAAGCATGAGTGCAGGAACAGAAACTTAAATGGATCTCGTCGTGTTTTTAAACCAAAAAAGGTCCAGCAGCTTACCTGTTAGAATGGTTATTCATTTAAAAACCGCTGAACAGGTTTCTCACGTGCACCTGAGACTGTCAATAGACTCTGCGCGGCACATGCTCTCCAGACAGAGCTGTGACGTCACTGGAATGCTGCTTTGTTAGTGAGTCAAATAATAAAAAATAAAAAAAAGATCTCATTCATTGTCATGTTTTTAATTACCGTATTTTCCGGACTATAAGTCGTGTTTTTTTTCATAGATTGAATGTCCCTGCGACTTATACTCCAGTGCGACTTATATACGAATTTTTAATGATGAGATATGGACCGTAAGTCTGGAGTGCCCTCTTATGGTGATCAATGCAATTACTTTATTTACTTTAGTTATTCAGACGTGACACAGAGGACGAAGAATTTAAGGGATTTAGTGATATGGAGTGAGATTGCGTGCAATTAATTACAGTAAAGATACAAAGTTGATGAGTTCTTGAGGCTATAGTTAAATAAAACTGTTATGTTATATAAATGCTACACCTTTTCGTTTCTTCATGACGCTAATATGTGAATATGTGTTGACACATATTCAGCCTGTTTTCTATTCACTTATGAATGTTATAACTTACCTTCCAGGATGATGTAATATCGTTTTTTTCAACCAGTTTGTAAAATAAATTACTTGAAAAAAATGCGACTTATACTCCAGTGCGACTTATGTATGGTTTTTTCTTCTTCATTATGCATTTTTTGGCCCCTGCGACTTATACTCCGGTGCGACTTATAGTCCGAAAAATATTGTGTGAGTTGGTTTGTGCTTTATTGCAAAAAGATGATTTAAAGCCCTCGTGCGGTGAAAACTGTGATTTTTCTTAAACTGCAATAAAACATTAGTATGTATGTCACATATGAACCCCTGTATAATTATTTTGTCACCCGCGGCCCCGTGCACTCTCTTCAAGCGTTCAAAGATAGCGCGGTCGCTCAGATTTTGGGCAGCCACCGATAAGTAGGTCATAGGTCGTGTGACGTCAGTACAGGAACATCCAGCTAGATCCGCTAGTGTTGTGATGACTTTCTGGGCATGGAATTACTTAACATAATAGAATTTGGACTGCCGTGGATTTGGGGATTCGAACGGGATAATGGTGAATAGGAGTGTGGTATTTGGGTGCAGTAATGTGCCGAAGAAGGGGGTCTCCCTTCATGAATTTACCGTTTCAATAAAGGAGAGGGGCGCTCTCCGGTCAGGGGGAGGCTTTGAGCCCTCCCCGGCCCTCTGGAGGAGGAACGCGGGGGGTGTACGGGCACCTGGGGGGTTGGTTGTGCGCGGGCAAGGGAGGCCGAGAGGGCGGCGGGGGAGCAGTCCACCCGTCGCCGCAGCAGCAGCAGACCCGGGCGGGGGGGCTCCGTCCGCCTCCGCCCTGGGGGAGGACGACAAAGGACGCTCCGCGGCAGCGGCGGCGCCTTTCCTTTTCTGGTAATGATCCTTCCGCAGGTTCACCTACGGAAACCTTGTTACACTTTTACTTCCTCTAAATAGTCAAGTTTGATCGTCTTCTCGGCGCCATCGCTGTATGAGCTTTCACCATCGTCATCCGAAGCCCCTGTATCCTCAGATGAGGAAACCTCCGGTTCAAACTGGTAGGGCTGTACACCCTCCGAACCCTGTGTCTTTAGAATTCCCGTGTTTGATGAAGGGTCATCACCTTCATCCAAAGAAATATCCGCTAAATCGTGGTCTACGTCGCTTCTCAAACCGTCCGCCATTGTTGTTTACACTCTGGGATCCCGAAGTGATGTCACGTGCAGCCCCCGCCCATCACCACCTATCGCCCAAATTTAAAGCTGTGCACGACCATAAAATGATCAATAAAATCACGCTGGATCCTTTTAAGTGAATATTTTTATCAGATTCGTTTTCCAAGTTCCATTGACTTTCTAAATTTAAAAAAAATTGCCACTGCACGAGGCCTTTAATGGAAACAGTGTCATTTCGAAACTGTGTTTTTCTAAATTCCTAGAATTTAGATAAAATTTTAAACAAATGTGTAATGGAAACGCAGCTAGTGATTCTTTTTCTTCTTCCACCTGGTGGGTCACTTCTTCCTTCCTCTCTTTCTTCACTCTTCTCTCTTTCACCCACTGCTGTAGTTTACTCCCAGATAGAAGAAATCAGGAGGACTGGTGGAAGGTCTCTGTCCTGATGCCTCATCCATGAGGTCAAATCAACAGTAGCAGCAGTGGACTCCCACTGACCTTCTCCTGATGCTGGATACTCACAATCCTGAACACAAGGGATCATAATAGACAGCAGAAAAAAGAAGATACAAACATTTTTATAACATGCATATTTAATATGTATCAAACATGTTTTATTCTTAAATAGACGGGGGCAATAAATGACAAAATAGCAATGTGGGGGTTGTTTGTTTTGATTTTGGTACTTTTAAAGGATAATCAACTATTGCACTTGGTTGCGTAATCCATGGAATAAATTCACGGAGCTGTGTGACATATTTCTGGTTTCTAGTTAGTCTAGCGGGTAAACTCCCGCCCTAGAAATCAAGAGGTTGCCGGTTCAAACCCAACTTGGGGCTTATTTGTTTGTTTCTTTTTTTTTTATCCCAAAACGGTTAAATTCAGGTAAATAAAATATTTAAAAAATAGACAGGGGCAATAAATGACAAAATAGCAATGTGGGGGGGGGGGTTGTTTTGATTTTGGTACTTTTAAAGGATAATCAAATAGTGCAGTTGGTTGCGTAATCCATGGACTCTTTGCACGTAGCTGTGACGTATTCTCCACAGAACTTGCCTGAAGAGAACTTTAATTTTTGTGGTTTATTCCTATGGAAGTTTTTTTGTTCCATCAGACTCTGATTTTTTTTTCAATCCCTGAATTTTTATTTTGATTTTTTTAACTTTTGAATTTTTATTCTGAATTTTTTTAACCACTGCTTTTTAAACAGCAAAATTTTATGCTCCCAAAAATATTTTCTATCTTAAAAAATTCAGTGTTTTTAATTTCGATACTTAAAATTTCGATGGGTCAGAAATTCGACATAAAAAAATTCTTAGTGAAAAGCTTTGTCCAAACAGTGTCACTAGAGCAAGTAGTCGGTCCAGGAGCACATCGATATCCAGCCAGATCGCTCATGTGTTCGCACTGCTGTTTGAGAGAATGAGAGAAAGACTGGAGATTGATAATACAAGGGAATAAATTAGAGTCTGCAGGATAATAAATCCATGTTGAACCTCCTCCACAACAAACCTATAGACGCCTGAGAGAAGCTTCTCCAAAACAGAGCAGAGAACATAAGAATCCAGATCCGTGCATCAAAGCCTTGGTCCTCCTCTACCACAACCATTGACTCACTCGCTGCTTTTAGAATAGAAAAAGAAGAAGATTCTGACCTGAACATGGAGATCTGAGACTTAATGTGATTATGCTGTTTTTATTATTGAAGTTAATATTTTTTCTCTGGAAAATGTCAATTTATTCTGAAGTATGTTTAAATCAAAGCACAAATATTTGGATTATTGTGAACAGGGAGGACCAAAGTTCCTTTTGTGTTTCACGTTTCTATTCAAGTTAAATATTATATAAGGTAATGATGAAGTATTGTCCTAGAGCATGTGTCACAATAAAAAGAGAATCTGACAATGTGAATTTTATTTCATAATTAACACTGTTGGGTGCTGTCTATCAGTCATTGACAAGTTTTTGACAAATTAAAATAAACTTGTTTAATGGTTGAAAATATAGTCAAACCCCGTCTGTCTGCTGTCCCCTACAGTTCTCCCAATTTCAAGGATTGTTCTGGTGTATCCTCTCGTCCTCCCCATATCCCAGGATGCATTGCAGTCGGCCCCCAAGACTTTTCCGCAGTGGTGGACTTAGATGCGGGACCCAGACTCATAGAAAATGTGACTTTTAATGTAAGTAAAAACTGTAAACTTATAAGTTTGTGGTTTTGATGATTAACATAAAACATTTTGACGTTATTTTGATCTGAAATGGAACAATCCTGCTTCAGTAATTCCCGGTTAGCTGGATTGAATTAGTTGAGTTTCTGATTGAACATACCTGATCCAGCCAGGTGAGCAGAAGAAGCTTAAACAAAGTTAGCTGTAAAACGAGCAGAACAGAGTTGATGACCGCTGCAGTAGAGTTTAGTGTCTTTTGTGTTTTAACGTGGAACATTTTGGAGAGGGATTGACCCTGTTATCTCTCCCTCTTCGTTTGATGTGTTTTTCCAGGATAATCCTGAAGAAAATGGCTCTGCTGGAAAAGATTTCCCCCTTATAGGCCGAAAAAACAGTGGGACAACCTAAAAAAATGACAAAGTATGTTGATGTGTGGTGAAGAATATGATACATGTTAAATATGCTTGTTATAAAAAGGTTTGTATCTTTCTGCTGTCCATTATGATCCTTTGTGTTCAGGATTGTGAGTATCCAGCATCAGGAGAAGGTCAGTGGGAGTCCACTGCTGCTACTCTTGATTTGATCTCATGGATGAGGCATCAGGACAGAGACCTTCCACCAGTCCTCCTGATTTCTTCTATCTGGGAGTAAACTACAGCAGTGGGTGAAAGAGAGAAGAGTGAAGAAAGAGAGGAAGGAAGGAGTGACCCACCAGGTGGAAGAAGAAAAAGAATCACTAGCTGTGTTTCCATTACACATTTGCCTAAAATTTGATTTAAATTCTATGAATTTAGAAAAATACAGTTTCAAAATGACACTGTTTCCATTAAATCATCATTTTGCGATAAAGCACAAACCAACTCACACAAAAGGTAATTAAAAACATGACAATGAATGAGATCTTTTTTTATTTTTTATTATTTGACTCACTAACAAAGGAGCATAGCGGTTACGTCACAGCTCTGTCTGGAGAGCGTGTGCCGCGCAGAGTCTATTGACAGTCTCAGGTGCACGTGAGAAACCTGTTCAGCGGTTTTTAAATGAATAACCATTCTAACAGGTAAGCTGCTGGACCTTTTTTGTTTAAAAACACGACGAGATCCATTTAAGTTTCTGTCCCTGCACTCGTGCTTTTCCTCAAATGAGACTTCAGCATCTTCAGGCTCCAAGCTGCAGAAGTGCAGCTGCAGATGAAGCGATGAGGAAATCTTGGTTATTGTTTTATGGAGGAGCTGCACGATTCCGTATGACACTCAACTTATAAAGAGCTGTGAAGCTGTTGGATCTCTCCTGCCGCCCGCTGTGCTGCGCTCAGGACCACAAGGTAAACAAAAGATGATCCGAACGGTAGTGATGTTTGAGCCAAACAAGTCAGGGAACCCTCACACTGGCCGGAGGGTCACTGGTACTGGAGATTTTCTGGTACTGATCAGCCGGACAGTGCTTGCTATAAAGGCTGCGATACAGGTGAGACTGATCAACTAATTTACCTGGACAGGGTGCCGGCAGATATGCACGTTTCAGGCTTCAACGTGCGTCCATTGAATGGGCGAGTTGAACCTTGACCACTCAGGAAATTGGTATTGGCAATGACACATGAGTAGCATCCTTTTTAATTCACCGAACCGTTTAAAAATTGATCACGAAGAAGAAAACAATAATAAATGCAGTTTGTGTCTGGCTGGAATTGTTTGTCATATATCGAAATAGAGCTGTGAAACAAACGACTGGAGCAAGATTCAGGAGATACGTACCACTTTAACATTTCACACATAGCTTCCTCCATATGTGAAGACATGCACTAATGTCTGGTAGCCATAGTCTAGTCCAGGGGTCTGCAACCTTCAACCCTTAAAGAGCCATTCAGGTCGATTTCTCTCCAAAGAAAACCCAGTAGGAGCCACAAAGTCGTCACTCACCCTTTAGAAAAATAAGATACTCATTTATGTTTTTGCTACTGTTATGATACATTTAAATAAACTATTGTTTTTTGTATTAATAAAACGTAAACATGAAGAGAAAATAACTTTTTTTAAAAATATGAAATAGTTTATAACTTTTGACAGAGCTTTGCATGACGTCCTTTCAAAATAAAAGACATCCTACACTATAGGATCATGTTGATGCAATAAATGCAGTCAGAAGTGGAAAGTCATCAATGATGAAAAAAACTTTATTTTACTGTTTCTGGTGCATTTCAGCCACAAATTCATAAATATAACCAACAAAAATCAAATCAGAGCTCATGAAGTGACCTCTACTATATATTAAAACCATGAGACTTTGAATCCTTGAATTTGTTCACAATTAGAAAATCTGCTTTATAATCCAGTTGATTATAATTTAATGTAGCTTTAATTCTGGTTGTGCTTATTGATAATAAGTTGATTTTCTGTGATAAATGAAGCTCAAAATGAATGTGTCAGTATGAAGATAAACTACAAAGGATTGATGGAGAATTACAGCTGCAGTTGTTAGGATTCATGCTGTCCTTCAAATGTTTGTGAATGAGTTGAATAAAGTTTCAGTTGACTTATTAGCTTTTTTTTACTTCACTGCTTGCTTTTTCTTTTATATTTATTTTTATTTTTTTTGGAAACATTTTATTTTGACCAAAGATCCACAAAGGAGGGGTAAAAGAGCCACATGTGGCTCCGGAGCTGCAGGTTGGAGACTCCTGGTCTAGTGTGAACACTATATACTGGTCAAGAACTTGTGTTCAACGTATTCTGGAACAACTGTGTGTACATAGCATGAATGTTAGAGTACAGGAGAGAATAGATGTCTTAATAATACACAATCCTTCAGAGTTTTTTTTAACTGACAGGATAAAAGCTTTTTGTGAATGAACAACTACACAATTGGACTTTGAATAAGTTTAGTTGAAGCTCTCTTGTGTGTCCGCTCAAGAATGACTAACTTGGAGATTTTACATTCCTGATTTTTGAACAAGCATCTACCAGGATTCTATCAGGGTTTTTTTCTAATACTATTTTAAAAATCAATGAAAGTCAATGAAAGAGCATTTTGATGTTAGCTTTGATTATTTTATCAAGAACTCTGAGAAACCAATGATTGAATGTATTGATCACAGTCAATAAACATTGGAGAATTAGCTAAAAGAGTCTTTGGTGAACTGGAAGGAGAAAGAATCAGGATTTTGGAGGAAGTTCTGTCCATGAAGATCTTCACTTCCTCGTCCAGCTGACATCCGGATCAGAACCATACGGCTGGACATTATCCAGATTGATGGATGTTTTTATGTAGCAGAGGGAAGATTTATGCTAGCTATCATAGAGCTATCATAATCAGACGGGGGGGATCAGGGGAGATTTTGGAAACAGGCTTCAGATCAACATAAAAAAAATGTATTTTTAAGACATTTAGGTTGTGGGATTTTGGTTAAAAACTTCATTACCATAATTGAGACACTGTCAGGAATCAGTCCCCTGTCTCCCCCTCTGGTCATCAGCGGAGCTTGTCACCTGAGTACTGACTGTCTCCTACTACAGTTCCCA
>NC_050517.1:5461246-5461638 GCF_002922805.2 Oryzias melastigma
CCCTTGGTGAAAAACACGAAGGCTATAAATAATCCATTAAATGCAAAAATGATTATGACATACATAATACATCCAAACAAATCATTCTGCCCAACAATAGTCAGCGTTTTAGCTTCTCCTTTTCTGCTTAGGAACTGATAATATCTTTAAAAAATGATGCAATACCAGAAATGGTTTGTATCCAGTAGTGTTTAGTGTTATTCTGTAGACCAAAGCAGGGGATATTAGCAAAATAATGTGTGATAGAAAAGCTACAGTTGGTTTGGTTGAATTGTGTTTTTATTTTGCGTTGACATTAGTTGTTAGAGTGTAGAGCTCACTTTCAGCTTACGTAACATGTGATCTCGCTCATGTGAGTGTATCTTAGTAAAAGTCTCTGCTTCGTGTTTGAT
>NC_050517.1:5466611-5468877 GCF_002922805.2 Oryzias melastigma
TATCTATGCTTGTTTTAAATTAAAATCTTTTTACTTTCTTTTAATTTTATTTTAATGATTTGAATGATGATGAATGACATTTTAACTAATTCTTTTGATTGTTTATTTTAATGTTTCATGTAAAGCACTTTGAATTGTCTCTGTACATGAAATGTACTATACAAATAAACTTGCCTTGCCTTACAGAACCTCTGATGATTTGCTGAATATCTGTCAGCCCTCTCATTTAAGGGAAACTGTGGACTATAGGACAGCAGATCAGACCTACACCTTACAGGAGGTGCGTGAAACCTCTGGAGAGTTTTCCTTGATGATTTGCAGAAAGCATTTGTCCCTTAGAGTGTTCTGTGGGAGGTAATCTGCAGGCCCTCTAACACCAAGCCAGAGCAGGAGTTTGGTTTGGATCGGTGTCAGAGAGTCAAACCTGTTCCAGTGCATGTTGAACTCACCGTGTCACCAGTTCTGATCATCTTTTTTAAGGACAGAATTCAGGTGCAGTCAGGGACCAGTGGGAGTCGGGCTTAGGGACCACGAGGTTTCGTCTTTTGTTTTTTGTAGACTATGTTGTCCTCCTGGCTTGATCAAACCAGGACTCTCAGTGTGCTCCAAGGTGGTTCAAGCACAGCTAAGTGTGAACCCTTGTGCTGTCTTATGGGGTCCAGATGACCCCACTCCCAACGTCAACACACCTGGGATAGCACAAGGGTTACGGGGAAGAGTTTGAGTGTGTTGGGGTTTTGTTCACAAATGAAGGAAAGATGGAGAATAAGACTGACAGATATCTTTGCTTTGGCTGTTGCCCTGGAAACCCGGCCCTAGATATAAGAAAGAAAGATGGATAAATATGTCTCCATCGCTCTCTTGCCTTTCACTCTTCATGCAGTAATGTAGAGTACCATTCTCCATTGATTCTGTTCTGTAACTCAACAAAAACACCAAAAGAGACCAGTACATAACCTGGTTACAGAAAAGATTGTAGGTTCAGACCACATTTATCAGTCACTGTCACTCTATGTTCCTCTTATGACCTTCATGTAAACAAAACAGTATCAAATCAAATCAAACTTTATTTGTTTTCCAAAAAAAAAAAACAATTTCACTCAAATTGCTTCACATAAAAAGAGAATCACATTTTAAAAACGAAGAATAAAAAGTTGCTCAAGGAAAAAATATGTACAATCCCCCCCCAAAACTATAGATGCACACACACATACGTCATCACATGTACACACCATGGTAGAAAAAAAATAATTATAATCATAACTAAAATAATGGAAAATAGAAACTAGTACTAAGAAAGCTTCTGTTCTGTGACAAATTAGTATTTATTTATAATAAAAATTAATAGATGTCAACAGTAAATGTTTATCCATGTTTTTCATTTATGAAAATAGGCTCCATTGCTGATCATGATGTATAATTTATTTTTTTAAAAAAAGTTAAAAAAAAGTATATTATGTAAAACATCAGATGTGTTGAACTTTGATCGGCCAGTCATTGTATTAACAATCAATCAGCACTTGCCTCTCTTCCTCCATGCTTTACTGAATAAAGTCTGATCAATGGTGTTCAATAGAGATTATAAAGACATCAATGATCTGTGACCCACGCGTCTCAGAATAGCTAACAAAAATGACTAAATGTGTTGTTTTTTTAAATCCAGGAGGTATTTTATTTACAGTTGTGTTCATTTCAATGCAACTCTACATACAGCCACTAGATGGCAGAAGAGTCAAAGCCACAAAGTTCAGGTTATGTCAGGAAGGTATGAAAAACAAAATAACTAGTGTAGAAACAGTGAAGAAAAACCTGTTTTTCAGTCATTGATTGTCCCACTAAAAACAGTCTGTCATAGAAACAGTTCAAATGTGAGAGACAGTATGTGAAAAAAAACAATCCAGGAAATCATGTTACAGTGTTCAAATAAATTAATTGTAAAATGGAGCAGAAAATAGGTATTTATCTCCTAAATGAGCTAGAATTCTGTTCTTCACAGACCTGTTCCTTCTTCTTCAAGAAGGTCTTCTGTCCTCCACTGGTTACCTGTTTGAATGAATGAATAAAATGGTTTATTTCAAGCCATCAGGAATAACACATGGAAAAAAAAAATATCACATTGAATTAAAACTAGATCGATTGAAAGGGAGTGGGAGGAAGTGAACTTGTATAATCCCACCCCGACTCGACCATTTTCTCTACATGAATGATCAATATCTGGTTCAGGACTTAATATCAAATATTTATACTCTACAATAATAGATTCCGG
>NC_050517.1:5468910-5471140 GCF_002922805.2 Oryzias melastigma
TCACAGATCATAACTGTATCTGCTACATTACAATAACACTGAACTGGTTACATTGTTGCACTTTATCATGATTCTCAGGTCTCTGTCTGAACGTCCCTTGAACTGTCTCACTCTGGATCAAATGTTTGCACTGGGCTAAGGGGTATTTATTATTATTATTTATGACGTATGGAGTATAGAAGCTCTAAACACAATTTGGTTGTTATTCTGTGGTAATGACAAATGAATACATTGAATTGAATTATTATCAGTGTTGTAATCAAATTTCAAAACATCCACAAACAAATCACTTATATTAACTGATAACAATAATCTAAATATTCTCATTAAAAGACAATTTGGGCAGATTGTATTCATCAAAGAATTAATGTTTATTTATAATTTATAAAAGAATAATTATAATAATACAAAAAGTAATAATAAATTGAAAAGAAAAAAGATCAGTGCTACATCACAGTTTAGGAGCAGTTTAAGGCCACGTAATCGTTCTTTGTTGTTATGACTGAGAGACTGTGACTTTTAACAGTTTCCATGGGATCTACTGTCCACTCTCCTGTCTATCCGTGTCAGGTCCATCTACCCATCAGCTGCCAGGTGAGGTAACTGCCGCCGTTTCAGAGGATCCATCTCCAGTGTTCAGCTCCTCAGCTGGTCAAGTTTCAGAAAAACAAAACAGAACCAAAAACAAGAATACAAGTGCTTCATATTTGATGCATTTTGACACGTTTATCAAACACTACTTAAAACGATCTCACAGCTCATGCTAGTATTCTGCCCACTCAATTTATCAACCAGGTAAAAAACAGGAAAGTGTCTCGCACGACATTTTCAGAACACGTGCGGCCAGAGCGGAACTATTTTCTTGGCCGCATGGACCCAGAGGAAGGGTTAAGGTTAGGACTACGGTTGTGGTTAAATCTCCTGTGCGCGGCTGTGTCTGCAGCTCACCGCTCCTCGAAGGAATGGATCAAAGACTCAAAGATACTTAGGCCCAGTCCGAATTCTTCCCTTCTCCCTTCCCCTCCATCTGAAGGGGCATTTTTAGTGCAAATGTATCTGGAATTTTTTTTTGTTAATCCGACCCTCCAAGCAGAGGTATGCCAAGTCCTCCGTCACAAGGGTAAACCACGTCGCGATGTGAAGCGCTTCTCTTCACTTGGGTGTGCTCTGAAGCACAGACATTTACATTTGAATGTAAGTGATGACTTTTTGTTGTAGAATGACCTTTTTAAGGTTATAAAACCCCTGTTGTTATGTGTATTTGAGCGCTGGAAGCTCCACGCTAACTGGTAATTATTGGTGACGTCATAAAACGAAAATGACATCTGAATTATGAGCAACTATTTTTTCATGACTCTCTGTTTGGAGGGCTAAATGAAGATGAAGGGAGAAGGGAAGAATTTGGATTGGCCCTTAAACTCCTCCGCTTGGGGCAGGAGCCTTCCACCCACCAGAGAGGGCAGACAGGTTGTTACTGTCAAGAACCATGAGCTCAGATTGAAATGAAAACATGAAATCTGCAGACAAGGCAAAGTTTGGTAGGAGAAGCAACTGTTGATGGATTTCTTTCTTTTTTTTCCTTTACATCTATAATCCATTTTATTTACCGATAGAAGATTAGATTTGGCATGGTAGAGAAAGACCAGAAAATCCATCCGTCATCAGCAATGGCACATGTGTCAAAGTCAAGGCCCGGGGGCCGGATCCGGCCCTCCAGATCATTTTATTTTATTGTTATTAATGACCCGATGTTATCTTGTGCTCATTTCTAAGTTGTATAATTTTGACAACATATATTTTTATGGAGAGTAAAGTTTTGAAAGTTATTTGATGTTTAAGGTCATTTATTCTGGAATAATATTCCTGCCTTTTTATTATTCATAATTATGTTAAAAAGTCAAGATTTTAAAGTTTTAAAAATTGGCATTCTGCAGCTTTTTGGGGTATTTTAGCATTTACTAAGATTTTTTTAATCTATTTTGGAGTTTGGCTAATATTTTATCTACATGCTAGCTGTTTTTGGCTAATTTAGGGTTTTTTTGTTTTTGTTTTTTGAGCTGTTTTGGAGTTTAGCTAATATTTCAGCTACGAGCTAACTATTTTAACTAATTTAGACTTTTTTTAAAAAAGTTTTTTAGGCTATTTTGGAGTTAGGCTAATATTTACAGGATAGCTGTCTTGGCTAATTTAGACTTTTTTTCTGTTTTTTAGGCTATTGTTTCAGCTAGAT
>NC_050517.1:5471212-5473461 GCF_002922805.2 Oryzias melastigma
CTAATATTCTAGCTGGCTATCAGCTTCAGTGTTTTCAGCTTTTACCTTCAACATTTTCAGCTATCAACTTCAGCATCTTCAACTATCAGCACTAGCATCTTCAGCTACCAAATTCAGCTTACAGCATTCACACTAGAGTTATCACAGGTAATGTTATATATCTAGCTCATAAAGTTACAGTTTTAAAGTTTTATAAAGTTAGTTTTAGAGTGTTCAATAAATGCTTATTCTGTTCGGCCTAAGGAGTGTTTTGGATTTTGCCCCTTGTGTGATGGAGTTTGACACTCCTGATCGATGGACTTTCTGCAGGGATAGGTCATGGTTTTGCGTGGGTCCAGGTTCCGGGTCCCTGTGGTAGTTCTGAAGATATGCTGGGCAGCTGGATTTTGTTTAAATATTTCAATTGCATCATATATTACCATATTGTACATACAAATCTGTACAACACTAGTTTGTTGTGTTGATATTAATATTAGCTTCCTACTCTGCTCCTCTTTAATTGCAGCTATTTAGCAAAGTTTTTTTTCCATTTTAACTTTTTGTGTGCATCTCTTTTTCTTTCTTTTTTTTAACATACAGACGCAATGCTGACGCAAATAAACACTTTCAGTCAAGGGAACAATCCATTAATTCCTGATGCCCTTCTTTCACTGACCTTTTAACTCTATGGGAGAGGGGGACTGAGCCACTGGTCAACAGAGATGTCCTCTGGGCTTTGAGAGTTTGAGTGACCCAATTCTGAGCATTAAACAAACTCAATCTTTCTCTGTCTAAATGCATAAATAGAATGAATTTAGGGTAACTTAATTCTTACTACTGATTTTAACACATTTACTGCTGAACTTAGCATTTTAAAATAAAAGCCTTTAGTCAAAAGGCTTCCCAGGATGAAAAAAAAAACATTTGAAACATTTTTAAAGAAGAACTTCCAACCTAAGTAAGATCAATTGGGTTCATTTGTAGATACAACATCCCACCAGAAAACTATTATTTATATGATTGCAATAATGCATTTTAACCTGCACAGATTGTGCCAAAGAAAGAAAAAGCACAGTCTGTTATCTAAGTGCTGATACTTTTCTGTTGTAGAAACCACAAACATCTCCTCACATGGAGCGGTCACCAGAATTCCAGAGAAGTGTCTTTGAAATGTGCGAGAAGGTGTTCCCATGCAGCACATTAGAACCCCTCACCAGGTCTAAAACATGTATCCCCCCCCCCCCCGTCCCTGCTACAAATTGTTCTTTGTTTCAGCAGCCGTTGGCTCCACTTTGCTAATGTGATCACACATTCCCATTGTGCACAAAATGTGTGATTTTGTCAGTTTGGCACTTCCAGGACGTCATGCTCCATTATGACAATCTCAGTCAAGCTGCTTATTGATTTTTACATCTGTAAAAAAAAATCTAATTTATGATAAAACCCATGTCGGGGAGATGTTAAGTCAGGGGTTTGAAACTGGCGGCCCCCAAAACGATATTTTCCGGCCCCCGTCTTCATATGATTGTTTAGTGTTGGTGTTTTGTATGAATCACACTTTTACAGTGCTGTGTGCAGAGCTGACAAACCAACCAATCACGGTGGGGTGTTTAACTCTTAGGGGGAGGTATTAACCAGGCTTGAAGCAGGGAAACTTTTAGAGCAGGAAACCTGACACCCCCTCCCCAGATCACATTAATGAGTTCTTTTTTTTTTTTTTTTTTTGAAAGTGACTATTCTCATATAATTTTCACAACACATGCAGCCACTGCTGTATGGGGTTCCATTTGTGCCAAAAACATATTTTTGGCACAAATGGAACCCCATACTCAGCCAGACTCCGCCTCCAGTGGTCCCAAGGTAAACTGAGTTTGAGACCCCTGTGTTAAGTGCAGAACCTCTTCTTCATTTGTCGCAGGTTCTGTTCTTTCGGTCGTCTGGACTTTGAAGGTTGATGTGGATGAGGATCTTTCACTGCTAAACTGAGGAGCTTTTTCAGTAACTGCTGATGGAATGATCAGGTTTAAAATGAGCTGACGCTTCGAGAGGCACCTCGCTGCAGGCTGTCATGGCGGGTTGGACGTCAGTAGCGATGGACGTCAAACAGTCTATGACCCGGAACGAAAACAAAGTTTGACCCGGAACGAAAACAAAGTTTGACCCGGAAAGGGAGTTTTTTTTCCCCCGCAGGCGGAGATTGACTTATTTTTTCACAACTTTATTGAAAACGAGATTGACTTTCTTCCAAGCATTAGTTTACAACAAGCGAA
>NC_050517.1:5476806-5488658 GCF_002922805.2 Oryzias melastigma
CGGAAATACGTCACGTCTATCCGCCATGCTACGTCCATCGCGTCCATACGGCAAACCGCCATGACAGCCTGCAGGGAGGTACTCTTGGACGCTTCAGAGGTGGGGCCAAAATGTTTTTTAATTCCTTAAAGGCCTCGTGCAGTGGCAATTTTTTTTTTTAATTTAGAAAGTCAATGGAACTTGGAAAACGAATCCGAATCTTTTGGGCACAAATGATGTTTTCTTTTTCGGACGGCCGAAAAAGAAAACATCATTTGTGCCCAAAATCATTGGTCAGAAGTCCTCGACCTTCTTTCCAGGAAAACAGCAAACTGGGATATCAATGAGAGAGGTGTAGAGGGTCTTTTGACTTTATCCATTTGCCGTTTTTTGCTCCATCTTGGCTAGCTAAAAAAGGCTGCTAAAAGCATCACAAGGGACCGTGAAGGCTCTTGGGAATTTATAACAAAAAAAAGTCCAGGGCTGACTGACTTGGGGGTTGTTTCACTCATAACAGCTGGCAAAGAAAGTGCTAAGAGCGCCACCCGGAGGCCCAAAGTATATTACAGCTGTAGAGTTTTGGAACATCATAGGGAATTAATGGCAAACGGATACGGGGTGTTAACTAAACCCTCCCACTTGGCGGGCCAAAAGGTAACCTTTGGCCCGCGGGCTCCACTTTGGTCACCCATGTTATAACTGATTTCATATTCGGAAAAAAATTCTCGTAATGTTTATGTCAGTAAACGATGGTCATCAGAAAATGATGGTTAGGTGGAGATCAAGTGTCTCTTCTCCATTTGGTGTAACCAATGGAGTAAGACAAGGAAGTATTTTATCCCCACTTCTTTTTAACCTGTATGTGGATGACCTGTCGAAGGATCTAAATGCATGTAAAACCGGTTGCATGGTTGGTGGTTTTAAAGTAAATCATCTAATGTACGCAGATGATTTGGTTGTTTTTAGCCCCAGCAGCTCCGGTTTGCAACAACTTTTAAATGTCTGTTCTGTATTTGGTTTAAATAATGATATTTTATACAATTCCAGTAAAAGTGCTGTGATGATTTGTCGTACAAAGGAAGACATAACATTGACTTTCCCTGCTTTTAAACTCTCCGATTCTGAGCTTAATGTCTGTCATAAAGTAAAATATCTTGGACATGTCATTAATGATAAATTTACAGATGATGACATCCACAGACAACGTTGTATTTTATATGCTCAGGTAAACATGCTTGCACGCAGGTTTTATTCATGCTCCAACAATCTTAAAATTCTTCTTTTTAAAACCTACTGCACACCACTGTATACTGCCCACCTGTGGACAAACTACAGAGCGTCCAGCATGAGGAGGCTGCAGGTTGCCTATAATGATGCCCTGAGACTTTTGTTAAAACAGCCACGGTGGTGCAGCGCAAGCAGTTTGTTTGTTGGTGCAAGAGTTAATACTCTTAAAGCTTTGTTGAGACATTTTATTTATGGTTTTATTTATCGTCTTAACACGTCAAAAACCAACTCATCTTAACTCTCACCAATGTGAAATACAGCACTTTTAAATACCAGTCCTCAATCTGGAGGTTTTGGTATGGTCGTCTCTTTTAAACTTTTTAAGTTTTTAATTTTTTAAGTCTGCAATTGTTTTTTAAGTTTACAATACTTTGTAATTTTATGTCATTGTTTTTATTGGCTCTTCTACTTTTATCATAGTGTCTCTTTTTATTTATTTTATTTTTTACATTTTTTATTATATATATGTACAATCTTTTATTGCTTTTAAGTATTTTATCTGTTGTCTCTTTGTGGCAAATGGACCTTGAGTCTGTAATAAAAGTATCTATCTATGTTGATTTTTATCATAATAGTAGAAATAACAAATACAAAGACGTGCGCTCCTTTGTCTTATTTCTGTGAGACTTTGTGGCTTTTGCTGAGTTGTGCTTCAACATTTAAAGAGGCTCTGTAAATGTTGAAGGTTCCAGACCCTGGCTTAAGCAAATTTCAACGTTCAGATAATAGACATGGACTCGTAAAACACCGACTGCGACTGGGAGGCAGAGGAGAATCAGAGGACGGCATACGAGAGCTCTACTAAGCCTCTTTGTTGACTCATGGTAGCCTGTAAGTGTGGGCTAAAGTATCGAACAAATTTGACCTCAGTTGCATCCTCCTGTCCTTTCCTGAAACTGTTTTAAAAGCTCAAACCCTTCATTCACGGCGTCCTTGGTTCTCCCGGGTTTTCCTGTGCAGAAGAACTTCTACATTTCCTCAGGCGGCAGAATGTTCCTCCCTCCCTTTCAGAGTCTGCAGTCCCTCCCCTCCCTCCCCCTTCCAACCAGCTGCTGTTTTCATGAATGAGCGCTGACATCCTCACCATCATACCACCGCTGCTGATAGATGACGAAACACAAACATCCGGTCTTTTGCACAGCATTGTGCACCGGCACAGACACGCTCTGCTCTCGCTCATTGCAGGATTACAGCATCTAATCCGCACTGCAACAGCTGCCAGATGCTGCAGCAACGCTGAGCTGATGGTTTAATGTTCAAAAGGCACATAAGGTGAGGGGAAAGAAGTAGTAAGGACACAGAATGAATTTGTGGTTATCCAGATTAAGAAATGAGACTAAATGGAGGCTGACACAAGATTAAAAGTGGTTGCTTTTTCATTCATCGTTTGTCTTCATTCATGCTGATTGTCAGACTGCAAAATTACCCAGTTCTGTAATCTGGGGGAGGGAAACAGGACGGGTAAAAGTCACTGACGTCAGGTTAAAGAGGGTGGTGTTACACAGAAAAAGATAATGTGTCTTTTTGATGATGCTATCCATGTCATTTGACCTAAAAGTTTCAGGTCATTGAGAAAAGATCTGTGACTGATTATATTTCTCAAGATCTCTTCTGGGTGATTTCAGGGACGGCAGAGTGAACGTGATTACTCACACTCAGAAGAAAGTAAAAAGAATAAGAGCTGCGCAGGATCACATGCAGTTATAGAGGAGGAACACTAAAATTGCACATTTTATAGCCAGAAGGAAATTGGGTTTAAAGATGTGTGTGTGGAACTTTCTGCAGGAAACTTTTTGCGTTTGTAAATTTCCGCATTACATGTTCTTTTAAAGAAAGATGTAGAATTTAAAGATATGAGGTTAAACTTGGGGCATGAAAGTGAAATCGTGCTGAAAATCTGCCTGAACTCTGTTTGACCTGACTGAAAATAACATTCTCAAAACATCAGAAAAATACTTTTCTCTTTCCCAGAGCATTGCAACCTTGCTCAGACTCATGGGAGAACTTGTTTTGAAACGTGTCCTTAAAGCTGTAATTCACAAGTAGGAGGTACAGATTTAATGGTCAGTCTTGCATGCTTATAGAACATACAGTATCTTACGTAAGTATTTTCCAAAACTTCCCTCTAATCCACAGATTCCTCTCCACTAATGTGTTTGAAAACGCTCCTTCTAAGTCCTTATAAGTTATTTCCCTGTCCCTGTCTTCTATTGACTGTAAATGAGAACTGGACTGAGTGACCCCTCCCTCCTGACGTTCTAAACAGGAAGTGCCTGCTGGACCCAAGAAGCTAAAATCTCCATAGAGAAGCACACAGCTGTTACTCAGTCATTTTATTTGTCAAAGCTCCACCCCCAAGCGAAAGGCGGAGCCTCAGCGATCGAGTCGTTTTGCTTCTGTGTAGTAAAACACTCCACAAAAATGACTCATATTTCATAACTCATTTGTTTTTTAGTGTTCTGATGGTAACATATGATCATATATATGGATATAGTTTACTCTGAAGGGATTAAGTTAATCATGGTATGACCCTTTAAATTTCCGAAATTTTTGACACATTTGTTTAATAATCATGCACTTCACAAAACTGAACATAACACACAACATAAAACGTATTTGAATTTCAGCTGCTTGACAAATGCACTTGGATTTAATACCTGGTTTAAGTTGATCTTTCCAGTTATTGGTGATACGCTTTAGGAACTCAAGTGATTCACTGTTTACAGATTTATGGGATCAGTGCTTTTCTCCAGTTTTAACTGTTCTGCTGTTGATTAAATCCTAAATAATTAAAAATCTAAAACAAAATAACCAAAAAGGAGGCAGTCAATTTGCTGTAGCGACCTCTGAAAATAAGAACATAAGAGGAATTTGAATCCAGGTGAGCTACATCTCAAAAGACGTAATCTATTGACATTCGAGGTTATCCAGGAATCAACCGGAAGTTCTCCTTGTCTCATTCAGTTGACTCACTTCAGATGTTTGAATGGAGTTGACATATTTTTGCTTTAAAAAATCTCCCTCCACCAGACCCACACTTAAAGACATGAAACAGAAAATAAGTCCAAGACTGGGGGGGGTAGGGGAGAACCAAAGGGAGCAGTCCAAGAGATGAATCATCCTGTGGTGACTAATGTATTGCATAAGCCAGTCTGAGAATCTTCTCTGCTCGTCAGCAAACCCATAAAAACCATGTTTTGAAAGCCACCCACCAAATTGTTTTTAAATAGACTCTTGAGGACAGATTAACACCATTTCACACCTCCTATGAAAACCCGGTAGGCAGAAAAACATATAGAAAAACACAGTTAACCTCAAAGAAACCCATTTTCCTCCCAGTGAGTGTAACAGTATTTACTAACCAGATTGATCAAATAAAAGCACAACATCCCCATTTACACATGACCAGCAAGGATAATGGCAAGAGCAAGAATATACATATGTGTGTGAAAATATATTGAACTGAAAAAGTTAGACTTGTTTTATGGTTTACAGGAAAACCTAAAATAGGTCAAATGTAACTATTGTAAATATTTAGGCCACATATTGTAAATGAATGGCTTAATGGCCACAACGATCAAATCAAATGCATATTTTTCTTGGGCCTTTGAGGTTCTTGCTGGGTTTTGGTCAGGAAATAACTGGCCTAAATGTCTCTTTTAGCACTAAAGCTAGCAGACCTCTGCCATAGGTTAACAAAGACACCGAATGGAAGCATCCTCCGTTCCACGCCGCGCTGCGCCGCTTCTACATGCGGTGTGAACCTGGCGTTACACTTCCAGTTACTTCAGCAAAAAGCCAGCAGTGTTGTATTTATTAAGGCATATAGTATTTATCATAGCTTGCTAAAAAAATACATAAACGAAAAAAGATGATGGAGGGGTTACATTTTCAACTTACAGAATGAGTGGATGCAGAGGTTGAAACATGTGCTCTTCAGGCTCCCTATGACCCAGGAATGATGTCATCCCAATCTAACAAATTATTTATTTCTTTGCTCACAGTGAAGTCAGCATTATGCTTGAGCTGCCATATGTAAAAAAAATGCAGCGTGGAGTCATGAGTTTTTAACGATGTAGAGCTTTTGTAAGAGACAGGTTGTCAGGCAGTGCACTGTTCTGCATGGTAGTGTGGGAGTCAGCGATATGGAGCTAGGACATCTCCTGCTGATGTGATGCATCTTAAGTAGTAAGACTAGGAAATGAATGCATTTCCGTCTGTGTGTAAACTGAAGGTCAGACTTCGTAATGTGATCAGTGCGTGTGCACGTCTGAGTCAGACGTTTTCTCGTGTCATCATGTGGCATTTAAAGTACAATTTAAGGATAGTAAGCAAACTTCCTGCTTGCATTTTGCGTCAGTTTGTTTCAGACTTCTTTCACACTAACACTTCTTTGTAGATTATGGTAGAAAAAAGGCGTCTGCTCTAACTGATGGTCAATTTCCTATTGTATGTGTTAAGAGCAGTTTCTAAGGATTGACCTGAAATCATAATTTATTTCAATTCAATATGACCAGTGAAATCATTAAAATGAATAGTCGGATTTAAACTCATCTGTTTAACAAGAGATATCCAATTTAGCACTATTGATTGCTACACCGATTTACCAAAAGTTCCAAACTCTTTCAGTTTTCAAAACTCTCTTCAGGCCTTTCACCTCTGGAGGGTTTTGTTCTCTTTTGATAGAATTCTAAATAAACTGATTTATTAACTGTACATGATTGAAAAAAAAACATTTTATGATGCCATAAGTTGGCTGGAAATAAAGGAAATAAACTATAAAGGAGAGTTTTTTGAAAAGCTAAACTGAAACAAATAGTTTTGAGGGTCTAGAAAGGATACATGTACTAAGAACTAAACTTACAGCACTTTCAAGTAACTTTTCAGACCTATTTGGAGTTTTCTCAAATGTACCAAATAATCAAAAAACATCCATCAGTTTTCCAAACCCGCTTAATCTCTTGTGGGCCCACGGGGTTAATGAAGCCTTTCACAGCCACCTCTGGGCAAAGTCGAGCTTCAACCTGGACAAAGGGATTCACATTTAGAGACGATTTAGACTCATCAACCAGGAGTTTTATATATATATATATATATGAAACTCCTGGTTGACAGTACAGTCGCGTAAGACTGCAGGTCACGACACACCAACCTGAGCACAGCCTGGATTGACTACAAGAAAGCCTACGACTCAATGCCACACAAGACTCCAACTGACAGCGTGCTCAATGAATGTCTCAGGCAATGGAAAGCAGAGGATGCTGGAGGACAGAGCCTCATGGGAGGACAAACCCCTGGGAAAATGGGAAACACCTCAGAAAGTGGTAGAGATTGAGAGAGCAAAGATCCTGTGGGACTTCCAGATCCAGATGGTCTGGATGGTGATGGAGAACCAACCAGATATTGTAGTGGTAGATAAAGAACAGAGGAAAGCCGTTGTGGTGGATGTGGCAGTAACAAGCCATGGTAACATCAAGAAGAAGGAACATGAGAAACTGGAGAAATACCAGGGACTCAGAGAGGAACTGGAGGAAGCTTGGAAGGTGAAAGTGACAGTGGTGGTCATTGGACCACTCGGGCTGTAACCTCCAAACTGGAGGAGTGGCTACAGCAGATCCCTGGAAAGACCTCAGACATCTCAGTCCAGAAAAGAGCAGTGCTAAGAACTGCTAAGAGACTGCAGGACCCTCAAGCTCCAGACCTCTGGTGGAGAGCCCGAGCTTGAAGTGAGAGGGATGTTATATATATATATATATATGTATTTATACTATTCAAGTTTGGGGTCACTTAGAAATTTCCTGTTTGAAAGAAAATCATTATTTTTAAATCACTATTTTCTATAATGAAATTAACTTAATAGTAATAAAAAAAATGCATTCTTTCCATTCATAATGTGGTCAATGATTAAAAAGTAACTATTCTCTCATCAAATGTCTGGTTTGGGGGCTTTATATTCTGTGGTGACTCGAGGTCCATTTTCAGCCAGTATCACTGTTCTAATGTTACATTGTGTTTGCTCGCTGTGTCAGAAGGATTATCAGAAAACCTTCTGCAATCATGGTAGCACAGCTAGAAAGACTGTTTGGCTGGTTAGAGAAACTATAAAACTGACCTTCCTTTGAGTGGGTTGAGTATCTGGAGCGTTACATTTGTGGGGTCAATTAAATACTGGCCAGAAAAAGAGAACCCTCATGTGAAACTCCACAGTCTGTTGTTCTTAGAAATGAAGGCTATTCCATGCAAGAAACACAAGATTTCCATCAACTTAGCATTAAAAATACTTGAGAAAAAAATTCTGTTTGTGTCTAATATCTCCCCCAAGCCTTGAGTCCCACGATTCCATTTAATTTTCTGACTTCATGAAAGGGTACGAAAGATTTTTAAATGGGATAACAAAGTATCTGTAACAAATTATAGATGAGCGTTTCTTAGTTTGATGCTCATTCAGTCCTTAACTTTCCATATAAATATTTATGCTGGTGTTCTCATTAATATTTCAGATATTTCAGTATACATGAATGTATGAGTATGACCTTTTACCTCATCTTAGATTCATGCTTTTATTATAGGATTGTCAAGACTCGGCTACTTGATGATAAACCCACATTTAACACGTTTAAAAGCACGGCACACCTAACAGGCACAAAAAACATTTCCTTGCAGACCCACTTAAATAAAAATCATGTTATTAGTGCTTTGATGTTCTTGTAGCATCATGATGGACAACATAAATAGAGGAATTTAAGTTTCCAAGTATTTGTTTATCCAAATTTATAGGGAATCAAGAGTTAAAAAAAAAAAAATCCAGTTTGAAAAAGTGCATAGTTATTACATGCAAACTGCAATCGACGGGCCACAAGCTCTCTGCTCCACTCCATTCTGATAAATCCATCAGCAGACAAATAGATCCATGAACGTCTTTGTTTTCCTCGTCGGAGCTGGAATCTGGCTCCAAACTGTATGGCTGAAAATATTTTTTTTAAATGTTCTTCCGTCGTTTTGGACATTCTGGGGTCGAGGAGAGCTTCCTCTCTCAGAATCTTTCCAAACTTGAGAAGAGAGTCCAGCAAAACTCCTCGCTGACCAGCCAGTTGCAAACCCTCGCCGCTGAGCTGGAAGGCAAGAAAAACCTGAGAGGAACCTGCGCTGAACTCTCCCAGGCACAGAAATCAGCCACTAAACTGACCAAGAAGCTGGAAAAAGACCTGCAACGCATCAACAAAAAAATCCAGGAGCAAAAACCCCTGGAGGAGCGTTGTAGGAAACAGCAGCTAGAGATCAATCACCTGACTGAGACTAACACCAACTTCATGACAACTCTTCAGGAACTCCAGATGTGAAGGTTTGGGATCCCCAAGAGTTGTGCAGTGTGTTGATGAGTCAAGCTCACAGCCCAATCTGTCAGCCAGGAGAACCAAAGCCTACAGAACGAGATTCAGAAGGTCCAAACCACCATCGTGGCCCTGATCACCTCCAGAAAGGAGAAAAACATCATCCTCCAGAACCAGCTGAAAGACCTCCACAGACATCGTGAGGAGGAGGCAGCAATGAGACAACGTTCTGCCTCCATCCTCGCCCAAACCAAGTCTCTGGAGGAGGAGAACTCCAACCTTGGAGCTGAGATTCTACAGCTCACTCTGCAGTGTGAGAGTCTAAACCATGGGTTCAGCAGGACCACCAGGCAACCATCAACCTCCAAGGACTGAAACAAACCAACACCGAACTCCCTTCAGAAGAAGTGTGAGAAAGACACAGCAATGAAGCTTCAGTATTCCTCTCTGCAAGCTGATAGAAAGGTTGCAGAGACGGAATTCAAAACCCTGAAGCAACAGATCCGCGCTCTTTCTCAGCAATGAGGACTTCAGGCCCATGACAGAGACATTTAACGACACCATGGAGTACATTGGCAAACTCCAAGAATCGACAAAAGCTAAATTTGGAAATTCTGGACCAAAAAGATCTGGAGGTCAAAGTCATCGCTGCAAAAAAAGAACATACAGCAGTTCTGGATGGAAACGCAGTCCTGAAAGCCAAAGCCTCACGTAGAACAACCACAATGAGCTGCTTTGAGGACCCCCTTCAGACTCCAGCCAGAGCTGCACAAAAAGAGGATCCTGCTCAAGACAACCTGTGTTTGAGGAAACTTCTGGAATCAGAGAAACACCCAGCAGGTTCCAGCAACAGACAGCTGCACTTAGACAGCATCAGGGACCTGCACCAAGCAGGGTTCCTGGTTCCCCGCAGGTCTAGGACCCTTAAAAAGGCAAATGTGGGCAGCATTGATTAAAATAAAAAAATGAAGACAAACAAAATTAAAAAAAAAAAAACAAAAAAAACAAAAAAAACTTAAAAAAGGCAAATGTAGGCAACCCAGACTTAAAAAAAATGTTTTGATTCACACATAGCTTTTAAAAAACATGTGGTTTTGTAATAATATGAAAGCCTGAAAGATACACAGTGGACTAAGAAAAGGGAAGGATAAAATAATGTTATAGTTATTAAGGTGAAAGCCTAAGTCAATAATTCTTAGGTATTGAGGAAAAACAGCCGTTGCTCATGTTACGACAGTCAAAAACACAAGACAGAGTTAATGAGAGGAAAACGGAGGAGCCAAGAGAAAATCACAGAGAGCTTACAGCACCAGATCACTGTAGGTTTTGAGGTTCGTCCTCCTGGGGAAAATGAAAAAACAATCCAAAGCGGAACAATATCCTCCGAAGCAATCGTTCCACACGGCCAGAACCTTTTCAGTCCATCTCAGTGTGAGCAGTCCAATAAATCCAAAGATCCAAACCAGTTCCAACAAGAAAAATGAACTCCAGCGTCTAGATCACAGAGAAAACATGACAAGAACCAAAAATCCCAGCAGTCCAACACGGTGACAACCTCCAGGAATCCACACTGAGACGCACAACCACCACTGAGACAGAGCAGACCAACTGACAGTGAAAAGGAACGGCAGTGTAGGCTCTACAGCAGTAAACCAATGAGACATTTAGACATTAACAATGAAGGAAACGTTTCTCTCTGGCCTGTTTTTGGTCAAAACATTGAAATTAGTAGTGCTTAATCACAACACAAAAGTCTGAATAATGGGATATTTTTAATCAATTGAAAGCTTTAATTAAAAATAAATGTGCTAAATGTACAGTTTGTGTGTAAATTAATTTGTGATTGTTGGCAGAAAGTAAGTGATCAGCAACAAAAAAATAATAATGATTCATTTTTCCAAATGTAATTATTTAGTTAATGTCTTCAATCGATTCCCAGGAACCCTCCATGTATGGTGGGAGCTTTGTGTCTTAACATCCGTGGTCTGTATCTCTTTGTTCATCTTATTATTCCTGCAGGGTATCTGGTGGCTGCAGTAACTGTTTATTGGCGGGTCTTGTTCTTCTCAAAAGCTTCTCAGGACTTACCTTACTCTTTGGAGTTCTTTATAGTGAGGACTGAACAGTATAATACACTTAAAAGGTCAAAAAGTTGATTTTTCATAGTATGATCTCTTTAAATTTAAAAATACAAATGAAGTTTTTTTGTTCTTTTTCTTCTCACTCCACCATGAAATCAACGCGTCAAATGACAGGAACTAGAGCTCCTTTCTAATCAGACACAAACACGATGAAAGTGTTGTAAACATTCCGATTGACTAATAAACATTCCATGTTTTTCTGTCAACACAACAGACACACTGCAGACAAACCCGTGTGAATCAGGTTTTACTCATGACGTATTAAAGTCGCTCTCCTCAGTCACATGCCTTAAAAGATGTGCTACCATCTTACTACAGCTGCTTTGACCGCTAAATGTGAAGCTTTAATATAACAAAGTTTGTGTTTAACATAATTCCAAGTTAAAATATGGAATTATTTGTAATTCAGATTTATATTTGTATTTGTGATTAATTTTTATGTTCCCACGTTCCAATCTCACTGCACAATATGAGACTATGTGATGCTACAAGGATGCTGCTATTGAAGTTGTATTTACTGCGGATTTACGTTTATTATTATTGTTTTTGTATGTAGAAACTCTAGTTTTCATGACAGTGTCGTTTTCACATCTTAACAGTCAGACGAGGCTAATGTTAGCCTATCGTTAGCCTCCATTTCAAATCTATGACACATTTTAATTTTTAATCTATTTTACATTTTAGTGGATCTACTGAAAACTGAGTACAAATAAAGCTTCAACTGGCTGCACAGATTTTAATGAAGTTTAAAGTTTCTGATTTGTTGAAACTTGTAAAAGGGAAATATAAATTAAAATTAGGCAGCCACTCGTTAAGAAAGAAACTTTAGCACAGAAAAAACTCCTCTGTGTTACATGAAAATACACAATGATTCAATATTTAATGAAACAACCAATTACAGTGAAATAGCATTCTATGACAAACAAAATCCAGCAATTTTCCCTTTTTAAATGTTTTACAAATTACAAACAGGTTCTACAAATCCACAACTTTGTTTAATTGATTCTGGACCTTAAACTACATTCCATACACACTCAAAAAAATGATTCAAGCCCCTCTTAAAGGTGACACATTAAGATTTAATTCATTTTACTCAAATTCAGTAGTTAATCAG
>NC_050517.1:5490160-5534485 GCF_002922805.2 Oryzias melastigma
GAGTTCAGACTACACATATTTGTTGGATGGAAAACCTGCCCTTAATTAAATTGAGTCCATCCAATGGATCATTTCTTTGAGTGCAGGAGCATTTCAAATCTAAAGATAGATGTATTTTTTAAATAAAAGCTTCAAATAAAGCTAAATCTCAACTTTGGCCTCACACAGACTGGTTCATAAAACATGTTGTTGTTCCATAAAAAATGTTGTCGTTCTGCTCTTAAAAATGGTGTAAATGCTCCACGAGTTACAGTAGCTCGAAGAGTTTGGATTATTTCCTGTTTCTGGCAAAAACAACAGAACTTAATACCTTGAAGTAAAGCAAGAACATTTTTTTGGCGGAGTACTAATAAAAGAGGGGGCTCATGTTTTCCTCCTCAGGGTAAATCTTTCCCTCCTCCACACACTCCTGCTTCCGCTCAGCCATGACATCATGTTGAGTCAGTTAGACTTTAACAGTCCTAGATCATTTCACCGGGGTGGGGAGGAGGGTAAAAATATGTCAGAGAGGACAGAACATCCTGTCTGTTGTCTTTGTTTTCCCTACTTATGCAACAGGCAGAAAAATATGCTGCATGAGTGTCAGCGTAGAGATTATTCTAACACCTTCTTAAGAGAGTCAAACATGACATTCCTATTGAAAAAAGGCCTTAAGTGACAGACTATAAATGTTGGTCGAGGAAACCATTACAGCAGAATTGATCCGTGTTCTTTTCTTTAATTCCTCAACCCTAAATAATTCAATGATGCATAAATGGTTAATGCCCGTCAGTTCATGACGATACATTTGTCTCAAGGCGCATCTTTGTTGTTCAATCTCTACACTATCTCAGAGGAGTCCAGGAGGAACCAAGACTTCCCTGAGCCATGAGCCTTTAAAGTGCTTCTTCTCCAGGGTTTGCTCCTCCTTTGACCATCTTTTGGACTTCCTGTTAAGATGAGGTCAAACTCCTCAGCGTTTACCAGGACAAGCAGGGTTTTTGCAGCTTAAAGGGCCTGCTGGGAATTCCACAAGTGTCCCATTTCAGACAAGAGCCTTATCGCCAAGAAGGGCCAAGCATGTGGCTCAGAGGTTAAATAAATAAAACTAATGGCAGCCCAAGAGCAACAAGTATGCCGGCTTTTCAATGTTTGCAGACTTTAAGCGAGAGCTCAAATTCTAATGAAGTTTTAAAAAATTACAAAACATGGACCATGTGATTAACATGATTTACAGATTGCTTTAACTTCATATGCAAATCTAAGTTCCATCTCCATGCAGTATCTAGTTTATCAAAAACAACTGATTACATAGTTTTACTAAAGTGGAACACAGTTTTTATTTTTAATAAAAACCAATTGGTTCAAGTCATATTTAAATGCAATCATGCCGGCAAGGTAGGTTTATTGTTATTAGTACAATTCAATCAGGGTAGATCGAAGTATTTTACAAAAATGTAGAGTTAAAAGCAAATAAACATTAAAAATAAACTTCAGATTACATCAGAAACTGCCATTTGTCTGTTATGATTGTGTCCTCGTTCCTGATCTGTGGTGCCTTCCCTTACCAAAAATATGTATACTCCTGTAAACTAAATTTAAGATAGTATACTTTTAGTTTACTCTCTAAGCTTGTTAAAGATAAACTCAAGACCCGACTTGTTTCATTTATTATTTGGTTAATCAACATTAAATATACTTCGAAGTGTACTTTTAAAAACTTAAAGTAAACTTGACGTTTATTGTCAGTAGACTAACAGTAAAGCAGAAACCGTACTTTAAGTAAGTATACCTTTATACACAAAAGAGGGCCAATTTAGTCCCAAGAAGTATACTTCTTAGTAAACTCCCCGTATACTTTACAAGTGTACTTGGTACAATTGGGGAAATACTTGAGTATTCTGTAAAACATATACTTGAAGTATACTTATTTTTGGTAATGGTTGTGAGTTTTTTCCCCTGACTTGTTTTTTCCTGTTTTACTCAGTGGATTTTTGATTTGCCAAGTTTGAGTGAATTCTTTTAGACTAATCATTTGCACTTCCAAGCAGCAATGTGGATCCAGTAATCAGAGAAAATCCTCAGTTTTGGTACTCACATGGGCCCTGTAACATCATATTTAGCAAGAAAGATAGTCTTCCCTTTATGGTATCAAGGGTTTCATCGACGTCCATGTGAACATAAGCAGCTCTGCACCAGTTTAATAATTATATGAAACATCCAGTCTGAATATGCAGAACAAAATCACACCAATGTGTTCACGCCGTCCAACAGATGGTCAAAGTATCCAATTTGATTAAACACTGACAATTTTATTCATATAATTTAATAATCCCTATTTGAAGAGTGCTAAATCAACAGAAGATATTAAATATTAGGAAATATATAACAATAAATAGTTTGTTTGTTTTTTAACATTTTTTTTTTCACAAAAATAAACATTTACCTCTAAAAAAAGTTTGTAGAAATACTATTTTTTGCTAGTATTAATAAGTCATAAATTTGAGCAGTATACAGTGAAAAAAATTGTTCTTTTATGATTAAGAAAAAATGGTGGTGTAAATAAATGGCCCACATACAAACAGGAAGCATTTCTGTCTTGGTATGTTTGCTCTTGAAAGACTCCGTTTGTTCACTGGTCATGTGGGCTGTTGAGGCTAAATTCGGTCTCCACCCTGGATCCCATGACATCCTCTAAGGCCTCCAGTCTGAGATGGAAGGAAGAAGCTGAGGAGGGAAATTCTGCACTACACGCTCAGTGAACACGTTTATGTCTAATCCAAAAGGAGGTGGCAAATGCATGTGAATACTTCACCAAAATAACAATTACATACCATTTTTTTCAGTCATTAAATATTTGTCCAAAATATTTGGCTGTGTTGTAAAAAACTGGATTGAAGTTTAACCCTTATATTGTGTTTGGGTCAAAATGGGTCCATTTTGACCCAAACACAAAAATTAGGGTTAATGAAATTCAGCCATTGATTGTATAAGTAGAAACTGGACATGACAAGTGCCGTGGTCCCCCACAGGAAATGCCTTACCCCAGAGCCTTCGCCGTCACTTCCTGACACGTCTACCGCCATATTGCAACCAATGGAGGCGGGGCCAGTGGGCATCACATGCTTTTACTGAGGCATCTGATTGGTCAGTTTATTACTTGACTTACTTGCAATAAAGAAAAAATATATTCAAAAAAATGAGGATTAGAAAGAAGATGTTAAGAACTCATCAGAGCAAGAAAAATAATTCTGACAAATTGATTGACTGATACATAAGTGTCTGTTTCTCAATGGAAGCCATGTTGGAGGTGCTGCTAGTGGAGGGACTGCAGAGAGGAAACGATCAGTTCTGGAAAATATATATTTTTAAAGTGATAAATGTTTCCAAAACATTTATTTAGACTATATTAATTATCGGACATATCTGTCATATTTAAAAAAGTGGGAAAATTGTCCATTTTCACCAGATAACATTCACATTCACAAGAGAGAAAACTCTGATGACCCAGCATTCTAGTAGCATTTAAACGCATCACTCTTGGATGAATCATGGAGACGTGAAAAGAGTCTCACCTCAGATTTGTTTTTAAGTGTGGCTATGTGTGTATGTGTGCCAAGTGATTCCTGTGTAAATTTTCAATATTTGTGGGTAATTTAGTTTCAAGCTCTTGCAATTTTAATGTGTGTATGAGTAAATTGTATTTTTATTTATTTGAATTTCATAATTTTTGGACTTATGCATAAAATTATGTATGAGTTACAAATCAAGAAAATTCAAAGCTTTGCACAAATCCAAGGTTACGCACAAATCCAAAGTAATGCACAAATCAAGAATTACATGCTCACAAATCCAAAGTTACACACAAATTAGAAATTACGCACACACAAGTGAGGTGAGGCTGTTTTCTCTCGGCAGAGATGAGACACAAAGTGATGACACCAGAGGAATTGAACAATTTAGTCTTTCTTTGAAACAAACTTTTGCTTTATCTACACAAACAATGTAATGATGAACTGAGGTTTTGTTTCACTGATCATGATGTTAGCATATATACCAGTTCCCTCCGCTGCTGCAGAGCTATTGGTGCAGGCACTGTAGCCGTTACCATGACAACACGCCGGGCCACGTAAAAACAATTGAAACTTTAAAGTTAACAAGATTAAATCTATAATAATTGATGTAATAGTATTTCTTTCATAAGTGACCATGTTCAAGTGGGATAATGTCCGGCCTTCACACAAGTAAAAGTGTTTGTGTCAGACGATTCAGGCCTCCACATCATCCATTACTTTCTGATTATGGACATTAACCCTTACATAATGGACACCTCATTTAATATTTAACTCTTTATTATTTACTTAGATTAATTATTTGCTTAAGTTTATAGCACTGTACTTTTTTCTAGAGGGAGGTGTATGCACTACAAACACATTTAGAGTCGTTCTCTGGACTTGGTTGGTTGGCTCTAACTTTAACACAAATGTATTTTTATCACAGTTTGAAGGACACTGACTAATGAAAAAAAGCTGAAATTATTGGTTAGAGTAACATTTCTGTGTTCACCAGGATCTCCCCTTCAAAGGCACAGGTTAACTTTAGCCCGAGGGGCGGGAAGAGACGTGTGCTCAACAGACTCGGAGCTATTTCCTGATGTCATCCCACTTGACAGTTCAGTTCACTGAGCAGTGAAAAGCCGAGGATTCCTGTGAACCTCCGGGAAGCTTGTTTTGTTTTGTTTTCTTCCGGATCACTAATCACAGCAAAGAAAATTTGAAGTAGTTCATTGTTTCCACTTTGGGTGTCAAGTTCTAATGGGTTACACAATCCTGGCCAAAGCGACTCGATCTGTCCGGAACGACGGATGTGGCGGCTCCTTTTAGCAAGGTCCTGGCATTCTCTGGTTACAGGGTGTGCGCGCAGACAGGTCCTCGTGCCTATCCCTTACACTTGCTTAGGCAAGCAGGAAGTTCCTGTTGACATGAATGAACTGATCCTTCAATAATGCAGGAGGAGCGGAGGGAGAACGACTGTCACTCTCCAAGGACCATTACCTCAGCAACTGTCCTGCACACGCTGCCTGTGTGCGTGCACGACTTCAGTGAGGAAGAGGAGGAACAGAGTTTTATGTAACGTGATGAATTAGTGTGTTCAGAATGGTGCGTATGCCGTTTGGAGCAGGTCCTCCAGGTCACAGATTCCCTATAATGCTGCAGTCACACGAACGCGTCAAATTTGCGTCTGCCACCTCTCTTTTGACGCCTGTCTCAAATCCTGACGTGGAGCAACCGCTGAAGTTGTTCTGGAATTCATTTGTCGTCACATCATGGATGATGTTGAGCGAATAGCTCGGGTTTATGTTTTGGAGAGCTCTACAGAGGCACTGGCAAACACATCATTGTGTTTGTTTTCACCAGATCTTTCAGAGTCTCTCTTGGTTCCATGTACTTCACTCCTGCAGTGAGAGCTGCACCTGAGGGTCATTTTAAAGTTACTTCCGTCCGTCTGTGGTCCAGTTTGAGCTTTAACCCAAGAGGGGAAATAAAAATAAAACTGGGGGAAGTTTTTATTATTGTCCTGATGAAAACAAGAAAAACATCATAATCCCATGAAGCTAGAGCAGTCCTGCACGCTACAACAGCACTCGCAGCGGCTCTCTGGGCTGCCGGGGAGCTAACCGACGGCGGGCAAACAGAGCACTGTCCAGGTGTCACAGGGCCCAGCCGCCAGAGCCACGGGGAGCTGGGTTATCAAGCGCCAGCTGCGTTGTGTGTGTGGATCCCATGTGGAGAATCAGAGCCTACAGCGGGGATTCGGGTACTTCCGGCGGGAGATGGCAGGAGTAAAGCCTACTTGTATAGCGCTTTCTACCCTCCTTCGAGGGCCCAAAGCACTTCACAGTCACAGACCCATTCACTGGTGGTGGCTCCGCTAATGAACTTCTATAAGTTATAGGTTAAAATAAAACAAGATTGTTCCTATTTTTCACAGCTTGTTCCATGTCTGTCTTGTTTTTCACTTTTACTGTAAATTATTATTGATTTACCTATTTCTGGATCAAGGACACAGTTAAACGGCTGGATGTCTCAGTCGGCTGGGTGTACGACTAGCTCCCAGTAAACCTGGGTTCCTTTCCCATGGCGTTCAATGATCTTAATCCAGTGAGAGTCCATAGGCAAGCGCCTTCATGCTTCTGCCTAACCGGGTGTCCCTGTGCCCAGGACAGGGTTGAGTCAGGAGGGCCTTCCAGGGTAAAGACTGTCTTCAACCTTCTGTGCAAATCAGTGAAAACTGTCTTGACGGGATACACTGAAAAACAACAATCATGAGCAGGAGTTGAAAATCAATACTATAACTTCCTCTAAAAAAACATTAGTTGAAATTCATAAATGCTTCATAAACTCGAACTTCCTTAAATAAATGAAACAAATGTAAAAACAGTACATAAGGCGTTTTTGACACTTTTGTTTAGAGTGAGGTTCTGCTCCTTCAGTGGAGAGAAAATGATGGGCATCACAGTCTCTCAAGAGCCAAAGATCATCTGTTGACATTAATGAAGAAGCTGTTCTACTCTCACCACCTACATAGATCTTCAATCCTCACTTTAAAGTGACAATAAAAATATATTTTTTTGGTCAGAAATCAATACATTAGAGCAAACAGAGCTTTGTTGAGGAGAAGTTACCGTTGATTTAGTCAGGAAATACATATTTAAGTAGTGGAGACCTCGTGTAAGAATCAAGAAAAGTTTGAGAAATGCATCAAAGACAGAACTGAAGTCCAGAAAAATCAAACGTGACCTGTGACTTTGGTTTCTTACCGTCATGGGTTTAATGAACGGCAGCAGAAACAGGATCAGCAGTTCCATGTGTTCTGTCTGCAAGCTTTTGATCGAGCAAAACATTTCTTTCAGTCAATAACTTATTAAAGAACTTACTTTAGTTTATTTATTTATTTTTTTATAGAACACAACAGAAACTTCACAATACTCTTGTCCCTAGAGGTGAAAATGAAACTTATAGTCTCTGCCCCATTTAGTTAAATAAATCAATCTTTTTTAACCAGATATAAGTAAAATGTAAAAGCAGAAAAACAAAAACAAGGAGACAAATAGCAAAAACAACAAGACACAACAAGAAAATAAACCAAATAAACCAAGTACTTCCGATTTTTTGTTATTCAACCTGTTCCCAACAACAAGAACAGCAAAGCTGACAGCTGAGTGTTGTTTGACAAAATTTTATAGAAAATAAATGATAACCTTAACAGTTTCAACAGAAAAATGTACAATATTTATTTATTGGGTTTATTCATATTGTGTGAGCATTTGTTTTTTCACAATCTTTTAAATGTAATAACTGAACTAGACTCTTTTATTGATGTTTCAAGATTATTCCATACTCTGATACCCTGCACTGAAATAGATTTTTCCTTCATTTTGGTCCTGAATTTATTTAACTAACTAATTTCATTCTAACTGTAGTTTTTGTTGCAGTTCATGTGCATCGTGTGTTTTAAAAGTTTCATCTTGAACTTGTGTTTTAGGGGTAGCAATTTCTTTTCTTCAATCTCTTTTTTAGAATTTAGGCAAGCAAATGTACGTTAGATATAAGCTTTGATGACAAATAAAAACAAATCTTTATTTTCTTTCTGACCATGCCACAAACTGTCCCAACAGAGCATGATCTACAGTTCTGGAGCGAGTATCCAAGAACTCAGACACTCATAATCTGCTCCAGAAAATGTAAGTATGAATATTATTGACAAGTGTAGTAAAAAAAAGATAAATAAATAACAAATTCAGGAGCAATGTATTTAATGCTCAGAAATGCAGAATAATGTTGGATTTTAAGGTTTAATGTCACAGGAAGTAATCAAACCTTCAAAATAAAATCTCAGTGAAGCTTCCTTTTTTTAAAGTAATATTATTGAGTGTTTTTTTTGTAATGAAAAAAAATGAGACTGAAGTTCTGTTTACTGACATATGTTCTGAAAAAATCTTAACATTCCTTTAATTCCAGTATCTCTTCAACTGTCGATGCAATTAATGTAATTCCAGCGGATTCTAAAGCAAAGAGAAGCAGCCTCACGGAGAACGTTTTCAAAGTAGTGATGATCCACAGCCCTAATGATCAATGATCCTTGATATGTGGGCAGAATCAACAAGCCCCTCTATGCAAACATGCTTGTTTGTCCATAAAATCTCCCTATAGCCTCCACCCCCCTCTCCACTCCTCAGCAGCCCCTTTGAAGTGATCCCACACACCACTTTGCCGTCCTATCTGCCACAGCGACCTCATTACCAGCCCACCGCCACCGCCATAATCGACAGGAGCCACGCAGCAGAGGCGTTTCCTCAACCGAAGCCCTCTCATTCCCACTGCAGGATCTTTAATTAGCTGTCAGATTTTATTGACTATAGGCAACTTTAAATCTGATGAGTTCCTGATGAGCTCATTATACCTCCGACGAGAAACCTTAAATGTCCCAAGAGTGATGCAGAGTTCAGCTGATGGTTGAAAATCCATGGATGGATAGAATGCACGACGGTTTTTGGTAGAACAATTATTTAGCACAAGTTTCTTTCTTAAGATTGTTTTTTTACTTTAGGAGCATTTCGTTTTACGGTAGGAAATGACTATATTTGTGAGGGAGTTTTTTCTCTTTGAATAATGCGGAGAGGACATAGACTCAGCCCCATTTATGTGGGCTTTATTATTCCTGATTTGTTACTCATAAAATACATTTTGTGCATAAGTACAACACTAATTATGAAAAAAGTAGAATTTACTCATGCACAAATAAAAATTACAACAACCTGAAATGAATTAAACCTGCAATTCTTTGAAAATTATGCACAAATTGCTTGTTACGCGTACACAAAACCTCAGTTACGTACAAATCTGGGTAAGACTCTTTTCACGTCTCCATGATTCATCCATGAGTGATGTGTTTAAATGCTGCTAGGTCATCAGAGTTTTCTTTTCTAGATTGTGAATAATATCTGGTCAAACTTGATATTTCCCACTTTCTTATAGAGATATTCCCAATGATTAATACAAAAAAGTCTAAATAATTTTTAAAGATTTGTGTGCTTAAGTATTTTTTATATGTTGCAATTTTAATTTGTGATTTCTAAAATAAAACTTCCTTTTAGAGTCAGAAAATAAAAAAGTGGAAAGAATCAGAGTTAGCGTTTGCATTATTTCCTGTCTGCGGCTCGGTACCAAGCGGCCCGGGTGTTGGGGAAACCAGGATTTAATGGGAACAGGAAGCACATCAAAAACGGATCAGTTGGGATTACCCCAAATGTCAAAAAAGGACACTGCGGGGGCCCTATTCATACGTCTGGAGTAAGAAAGTTTGCTTAAACCAACAGTTAAAGTGAGCTCGGACCCCTCCCCCGTGTGCGTCATGACGGGGGGGTGGGGGGGTGGGGGGGGGGTGTCTGTGCTACATAGAGTGCTTTTCTTTCTGTAGCCACCGGTGAAAGTAAAAGAAAAATGGGAGTTTTTGATTTCAGACCGATAGTGTCAATCTCAGATTATACAAATATTGGCCAATACTGACACCATTATATATCTCATCCCTAATTCCAACAATAACATACATTTATATGTTGACACCGCCTTCTGCAACTCCTATTCCTCCAACCACTTCCAATGAAAAGTCTATATAAACATGTCTAAAGGCAGAATTCCGCATTCCCACAAAGCTATGCTATAAGTTTTTACAACCATTCTTCTGCTCTGCATAGAAAACAGGCGTTGAAAGTTGAACCACGTCGACCTTTGACCAATAGGGGACTCGGATTTGGTAGTAATGTATGTAGTGTAGTGACGATGGTGTCCTCTTTGATCATAGGAAGTGCCAACCATTTCAAAATTGGTCATGGTAAATGGTAAATGTTGTATACTTGTATAGCACTTTCTACCCTCCTTCGAGGGCCCAAAGCACTTCACAGTCACAGACCCATTCACCCATTCACACATTCACACACTGGTGGTGGCTCCACTGCCGAACACTGGCACCAACCTCCCACCAGAGGCAATTTGGTCATGGAGGAGAAATAAATAATACGCCAGATCAGAATTATATGAAGTCTTTCATATATCAGAATATGTCTGTGGAATAATAGCATGGAGGAAGATTCACCAGATTTGCACGACTTGGACATTTGTACCAAGCCAAACCAAGAAACAGGAAACAATAGAAAAGGAAAATGAAGAAGAAGCCTCTCCCTGCTTGTCCAATGTGAACACCATTGACTAAGTTTAAGAACCCACATGTAGTGTTCGGCTTCAAAGTGTCTGAAGCTTCAGAGAAAAAGCAAAGTAATGAAAAGGAAGTATATGTACAGAAAAATGCCCAGTTCATCCTAACACAATCCCTTCCAGAACGGCTTTAACCCATGAAAATATATTATATAAGACGTTACACCATCCCTTTTGGCGGGTAATATAAAATACCCAATGAAAAGTATTTCTCACCAAAAACAGTTCTAAATATGACAACACATGATAAATGAGAGTAGTTATTTTTATTTTTAACTGTGGTTTATGTAACAAAATGAAAAATAAATACATAGGACGATCCTAAAAATGGAAATGGCTGAAAAATTATGAATTTGAGAAAAAAAAAGTTTTAAAAAAATAAATAATGATACTGGAAACTTGATCTTTGGTCCACCCATTCCTTTGACATGTGAGACTGTACTCAGGTCAAAGACCCATGTCACTCAGAAAAATGCAACTCATTGAACATTGAATACTTTTGCTCAGGTGAAAATCACCCAGCGATAGTGCTCTAGGGTTTAAAAGTGTATAAATCTGCCCCAACCCATGGGGTTATTGTTTTAAATCCCCAAAATTAAAGAAGTACAAATAGGTCTATTTCCACACCTGTAGCTGTGCCTTACTGAGCAGAAGCAGTTGTTAGTCCTCGTGGTGAATTATTGCTCAGCATCAGACTGTACCATCTAAACCAGGGCTCTGCAACCTGAGGCTCCAGAGCCACACATGGCTCTGTCATCCCTCTATTGAGGCTCTTTGCCTTCAAGGAAAACTTCAGACTTGAGTTTAGATTTTTGACATGTTAGATAGGCCAAACTGATCGAAATGACAGCAAAAGATTGAATATACTCCCAAAGTAAGTAAAGTTTATTTTCATAGCACCTTTCACAGACAAAAGTGAGCAAGTACCACATAAATCAACCGTTACAAGCAGATTCAGTTCAAATGCTGAGAAAATCAAAGGTTTTAAGTTGGCTTTTAAAAGATTGAATTTAATCCAGGGAACGCAGGGAGAGAGGGAGATCATTCCAGAGTCTAGGAGCAACAGTCTGGATAGATCTGTCTCCTCTGGTCTGAAAGCGTGTGCGAGGGACCATCAACAGGTTCTACAGATCTGAGCGCACGGGACGGTCTGTAGGGAGAGTTCAAATCACAGACATATACAGGAGCTTGGTGGTTTATCATCAGTGACATTATCTCATTGCATTTACATGTTTGGATTAAAAAAAAGTGGATTTTACACTTAAAAACATTTGTGTTTTTATTCACTAGTAAAATAAATAAACCCGACCAAAGTCGATAATAGAAAATCTCCTTTCTTGCATTTTAAGTAAATCTGATCCAGTTGAAGGATCTATTTAAACACAGGATGTGTTTTATTTTGAAAGGATCTTGTATGAGGTGCTGTCTAAATTAAGAGAAGTTACATTAGTTATATACAGAAAATCTCAATTGTAGAGAACATGTCAAAGCTATATCTTATGAGTGAATGGCTTGATGACCTCAAAAACATAGATAAAGTGTATCCGTCAAACTTTGAGGTAAGACTTTGCAGCTCTCGATGAGTTCCGGTCCAAAAGAATCTGAACCAATGGCTCTTTTAGAGGCTGCAGACCCTGATCTGAACAGAGCTGAAGGATTGCAGCACATAAAACATCTGTTTTTAGATCAGCCGTACACTCAGCCATGAGGCCTCCAATAAACCGCTCTTCTCTTTCTTGTTTTTATAGGAGGTTTGTAAATAGATAGCCGCTGGTTTTATTCCTTCACTCTCCTCTTTCTTATTTATTGACTTCCTCTCACAGAGGCAGTAAAAGAGCTCCATTGCTCATTATTCCTTTGGTTTGTTGTGGCCTCAGACAGCAGGATCAAGGTGGGGTCAGGCAGACTTGTTTGCTTTAGAGTATGGCGCTTGTTCTGCTGCTCCAGACTGCTGTGTGTTGATTTTGCACAGATTTGGCCTGATTAGTGATAATTGCATGCGGAGCTGCTTTGATGCTGGTTTCAAACACAGAAAACACACGGCTTGACAGCCAAGCTAGCACAGTGGGGGGGTACTTTGAGATTTATAAGGTCAACCTGTACGGTCTGTGGACTTCAAAAGGTTCATGTTTTCAATGTCTTTACTTTTTACCTCCTTCTCACAATTATGACCAGGATGACTCTAATTATTGGCTTACGTTGGATTTCAAATTGAGTTTAATTAAAAAAAAAAAAATCAATTTGACATTAAACTCCCAGGTGATGTGTAATACTGTAGCTGTCAGGTCATCTTTAAGGGCTGCAGACTGTGTCATTGGTTGTTGAAGCAATATAATCCTGCTCAACCTCTACTCTTGACTGCATTGACTTAAGATGAACAAACCACTGAGAATACTAAATCCTTATTTAAATGCAACTTTTTGCACCTGTTATCTGTTACGCAATGATTCTTGGTAAACCACTCACAAATGCTAAGCCTAAGCGATCAGAGTGTGTCAATAGATTGCACGTGTGCTCTTTGAAAGAAATCTTAGGAATTCAAGCCCTTTGAGCTTTAGCCAATGACCAGAACTAAACATATTATGCTGGTTATGTTTGTGTCAATGACCTTTCATATCAACCTGTGGAACAAACACTCCTCTAAAGTGATTGGAACAAAGAAAAAAAAAGACAGAATTTCCTCTTTCCAAGTTTAGAATAAACTTCTGATTGGTGCCAACAGAAGTTACCACAGAGAAACCATTTTCCTCCTCTTGAATGCTGATGTATGAGAGTATTCTGCCTTTTTATCACCTCTTTGTTTGGCCTTTTCCTGAACTCTACCTGTGAGAGATAATGTCTGTGGAGAAGCTCTCAGCAGCGAATCACCACTCGTCAACTCGCCGTCCACACAGGAAGACCTGCTGCTTACTAACTGTGGCTTTATTTCAGCTCCCTGTTTCACCCTCATTCATCACATAACTTAATGTGTCTGCAAGAATGTATCTTCAAAGCAGCATTTTAACTGCAAATTGCATAGAAGTATTAGCAGTGAGGAGAAGACAAGTGGTATCTTTCAGTCCATCATATTTCTTTGGTAAAACAGTTTGATTTTCCTTTGCTCATAAAATACTTCAATTAGTTCAAAGAGTAAAAAGTAGTGTAGTAGTAATGAATCAAACTATTGTTTATATATTACGGTGAATGAATATTGACTTGTTTTATTATGGTACTGTTTGAGCAGGTTATCACCTGGTGGATCACATGTTTGTGGGCGGAGACATTTTTTGTTATTATAACTCATTTGCTGATTTTGCACCTGTAAGTTAGAGGGGATAGAGTGAGCTGGGTTGCCACATTTTTTGTTGACTGCTTTAGTTGTCGCTTTTTGCCCATCTTTAATGCCTTTTTCTTTTGCTTACAATAAGCCAGTCATCTTAAGTTGTTTCAATTACTTTTTTGTCATTAATAAAGGGCTCAGAGCACGACCCAATTCAAGTCCATTTGTTCATAAAATAACCGGGCCAGGCGTCAGCCTCTCAGCGACTTTGGATTTTTGTCACTACAAAAAGTATTACTTCCTATTCTTGTCTTCATTGTGTAACTGTGGCTAATCAGCAGCATTTTAAATCTGCTAAGTATATTTACATTTGCCAAAATCTCTTTGACTGCAGGCACCAGGCCCGAGTGTGCTGGATGTTGACACGGAGGAACCTGGGTCAGAGTTTGGTTCATACTGAAGATGTGTAACTTCTAGTTTTTGTTGTTGTGTTTGGAAGATATTTGTCACAACACAAGTGGTCCTGTGTCCTCTGTCTATATGAGCGGCTTGAACCTCCACTTGAACATCTTTCTTTCACATCACGATAAAACCGTCCCCAGATCAATGAAATGTATCTCAAATTTCCATGTGTGGTTGAGGTTTTATCATGAGAATTATAACTAAACATGGTGAGGCAGCGTTTCAGTATTTCTCGTAAAAGGTTTGGAACAATCTCCCAGAAAATGTGAGACAGGCCACAAGTGTTCAAATCTAAGATGAAAACTTTTTTATTTAGCGATGTGTTTTAAAATGGCAATCATTTTATGTGTTTTTAATATTTTAAATTTCTGAATTTTAATCTTGTTGACTTTTATGATTTTACTTCTGTTTTATCAATAGATTTTTATGACCTTTTTGTAATTTTTAAATATTTTGGTACAGCACTTTGAACTGCCTTGGGTAGTGCTTTATAAATAAACTTGCTTGCTTGCTAGCACTGCTGTTACCGGTAAGTTATTTTTTTGTTGTTTTTTTCATTCCCAGTGATCTTTTTTTTATGATAGTTAAGTTTTTAGCCAAAATCAAAGATTTTATGCCCAGCAGCAGTAACTCATACAATTCTGGTTTGTGGGCGGGACTGTTGGCTCTGAGCAACCCCTCCCCCTTTCCCGTTGAGTGAGCTTATTTGATTGATTGATTGATTGATTGATTGATTGCAGTGTGTCATGGATGTGCATATAAAATGAAAGTGTTTTGCTGATCACTGCTAGCTCCATGGAGAAAACGGGTGTGTTTGTGTTAGCCCGAGGGCGGAGCTGACAGTGCAGACACTTCCTGGAAGGGGCTGTTCTCACTTGTCTACATCACAATGTGAGAGTCCGCTCATTTTAGAGGGTTTGGAGGGGCTGGTGCTCATAGAACGGGGTTTAGAATAATCCTCAGAGATGCTCAAATGGAGGAAAATGCTGCTTTTGGGTCGTTTTTCATGAGGAATTTACATTACACTTAAAAGCTAAAAAAGATGATTTCTGTTTGTGCATACCTCTACACACATCGTATTTAACTTGAAATAACACACAAAAATAATCATTTTGTAATTTTTACTAAATAAAAACAGATCAGAAAGCCATCTCAGGCAGAGCTGTGTTTTATCTGCAGTCTATCTTGTCCAACTGGTCTACTTAAAGGATAACCTTTTCAACCCCACCAGAGGCAGTGTGCATAAATTAAGGAAAAGCTTTACAGTCTGCAGGAGGCCCCTGACCTTTAACACCACCCCCGTCTTCTGGGAGGTAACATTTTTACTCCTAATTCTGAAGCAGTCAGCAGGACTTAAGTGTTCTCCAAAAGGTAAGATCTGTGGCAGCAGAGCTACCACACTCGACACGAAACAGGACGGCGCTTTAAATGTTTGTCTCAGCAGGTACAGTCCCACTGATCACAATAAACACAACAAAGACACCTATATTGTCTTCTACAGTGGATAATGGTATTTGCTCAGTGTTGGATAAAACTCTTTAGAAAAACCTTAAACTCCGACTCAGAATGTCAAAATAATCTCACTCTCATCAAGTTTAAGTCTCAGACAATTAACAGTAAATCAGATATCAGTATTTATTAACCAAGAAAGTTCAGCTAAAAAGAAAACAAGAGGTTAAATGGAGCCAAATCACCTCAAGACTTCAATCCACTCAATAAAAAAAAAAAGATGTTCTTTTTATCGAAGAGCGAATTTGGTTCACTTTTCTTTGTCTTCTTTAGTTAGGGCTGAGAATCACTGGGTAGCTCACGATACGATGTGATATATAGCTCACGATATCGATGAGATATATAGCTCACGATATCGATGTGATATATAGCTCACGATATCGATGAGATATATAGCTCACGATATCGATGAGATATATAGCTCACGATACGATGTGATATATAGCTCACGATATCGATGAGATATATAGCTCACGATATCGATGAGATATATAGCTCACGATATCGATGATATTACAATACTGCGATAATTGGTAAAAATCATCTCTAAAAACTCACAACACATAGAAGAACACACATTAGGAAAATAAATCCCCTCTTATTTTTGAGCTTGAACACAACATTGAAGAATTGAACGCAGGTTCTTGATTATGCTGTTAGCATGCAGTGTTCACACTGGACTGTCACTATCCAGCACCAGCAAATGTAATCACAGGCTATGTCCGAATTCCCACCCAAATCCCTAACTAAAAAAAACAATATTACGTTTTTTCTGGAGTATATGTCGCGAGAGCAAAAAATATCTAATCAAGAAGAAGAAAACGATATATAAGTCGCTCTGGAGTACAAGTCGCACTTTTTGGGAGAAAAGTATATAATTTTAGAACAAATCCGCTAATCCTAGCGTAGTTAAAAATAAATAAATAAACACAAGAATGCTAACCTTTTGATCTGCATTAGAAAAATATCAAAGTTTACGAGGAAAACCTTCAGATTCTCTTCCATGTTTGCTTTGGACGACACTTCTTCTGCTGCTTTCAGTAGCAAATATTTATACTCAGATGCAGCGCCCTCTAGTGGTTGTTAGATGGAAAACTGCATATTCATAATTCTTTTCTCTCAGTTTTAAATGATAAATGAAAAAAAAACTGTACATCCTTGTTGGGAGGAGTTTGATTTGTGGCAGAAGCTGAGGAAGTCTGGTGGATCCTCTTCTCATCTAGTTTTCTTGATGATGTTGACAGTTGTCTCTGTAGTGTTCCTGTTTTGTGTGTGTGTTTGACATTAAATACTGTCAAAAATTTTTAAATGGTACTGAATTAATCTAAAGTGAGAGTTAGATAAATTTTATAGATGTGCCACCAACTGCCACTTAAAAATATTTACCGAATATTTAGACTTTTTTTCTTTTCCGGACCTTCATTTCAAGAAATTTGTTCTAACTGAAGACCCCTGATGGAGAGGCACAATTTAACCTAAGATGCAGATTTTTGAGTTGTGGGAGGAAACCGGAATGCCCAGAGAAAACCCACGCATGCACAGGGAGGACATGCAAACGCTAATGCAGGCACAGCCGGGATAATCTGTTTTCCAGCACGGCAGGAGGAACAGCGCCCGTGTGGGATGTACAAACCTGGAGTGGCCAATAGGACAGAACAGAACAGGCTGTGGAAATATTCACTGAATGTCGATGATTTACACAATATCTGAGCCTGCTACATTGTCGTCATATTCTAATACTACTGGACAGTCATGGTTTTCTGAAAAAAGGGGCCTTAGTTTCACTGATGTTTTTAAAGATGCACTAGAATCAAGTGTGGATTGTAGTCTGGTGTAAAATGTTTAACTGTCGTTTTCAATAGACTGAAAAGACTTTTATTCATAAATGCATCTATCAAATATTTTAGCTTTAACCCCTTCATGCCTGCCTTTATTTCCAATTATATATAAAAAATATTCTGTTTTCTTCAAGTGTTTTTTTTAAGGGGATGGTAAATTAGATGGACTCCTGGGGTTGACGGTACATCTACGTTGTGAATTAGCGACATGCGGCATGTCAGGAGTCAGCACTCTGTCTTCCTCTACGGTCATCGGTGGGAGCCATCTCCAGAATACTCACTGCACTACATCTCCCAGCAACGCCAGTGCACAGGTCCTGGATGCTGCTCACCTGACTTTCATCTGCTGATCATCCACAGGACACTTACGCATCACACAGAGCCTCATTCTGTGTGAAGTATTGTTTGTGCCACCCTCCCTGCATTACTGAGCGTTTCTATCTGGACCTGATCTCCTGTTTTCTGCTTCGTCTCTGACTGCCTGCTGCCGCCCTGACCCTCACCTGGACTCTGACATCTCTACTCTCTTCTTGGATGATCCCATGCTTGTGATTAACCTCTGCCTGTCTGACCCTGATCTAGCTTTGTGGATTTTTAGCTCTGCTTACTTGTGGAACCAGCTGTCTGCCCACAGCATGAAAGGGGTTACATTTTAGTAAAAGGCTGAGAGACAAAAAATGGTCATGTAAATAAATGTTTAGCTCAGATTTTATCCACATTTATTTATTTTTGGTGAATATGTTTTACATCTATCTTCTCATTATTGAACCCTTTATGCTGTTTCATCACCAAAATTAATAAATAACAACAAATATTAAATAAATGTCATCATCTTGTTGCTCATACAATGAATGTTAGGTTCTATTTGACCCTTGTGCTTTCTCTTCGGGTCCAGATGACCCCAGCCTCACATTGATGTGGGATCCCTCCCATGATAAAGGCGGGCAAAGGAGGGCAGAATTTTATATCTGCCACAGTCCACATGACCCCACTTTTAATGTAAACATGCCTAGGACAGCACAAGGGTTAAGTTTTGGATACTGAAACCTTGTTTTTATGAAAAATGTGTTTCAAGTTTTCATTTTACAACCAGATACTTGTAAATAGATGATCACATTTTGCATTAATGTAACTAATTGTGATGTTTTACAGAAAATGTGGGCAGCTGTAACTCCCAAACTGGAGAAATGGGTACAGAGTGTTTGTGTGATCAAGTCAGTGTGAGTGTGTGTTTCTTTGTGCCAGTCCCGAGTCTGGGTTAACGCAGAGGGTTAGGTCAGTTCAGCATGTAAACTGAACTCTCCTCAGCCGTCAGAATGAGCTCTCCTTTCATCCTATCCATCTCACTTCCCGGGATCAGTTTGGCAGAGTTGAATCTGGGGTCAAGGCAGTTTAACTCCCTTCATTCATTGTGAAACAGAAGGGTGGAGGGGTGACAGGCCAGCCAGGCCACGGTCACGTTAGTGAGAGCGCTCTACATTCCTCAGTGTGAGTGTGACAGACTAGAGGGGAAACGGTTGAAAGGATGTAAACTGACACTGGAGGACAACGTCATTGTAAAAATGTGGTGTTATTTGTATATTGGTAAATGCTGTGCTTGTGTAAATGTTGAGTATTTGTATTAATTTAAGTTTTCAAACTTTAATCTTAAAGTCCCATCTATTGATCTATGTGTTCCCAGTGCACATTAGCACTCTGTACAGGGTCTCGCTAGCATGCTACAGCTGAGCTTGCTAGGTCGCTACAGTGAAACTCGCTTGCATGCTACAGCGGAGCACGATACAGTGGAGCTCGATCGCACGCTACGCTGTCCTTCAGGTGACTGGATAGCGTAGCAACTAACTCACTGAATCCCCACTTAGGCCAATGTGGCAAACACAGGTGGAGCCATCGCAGAAACTCCGGACAAACCCAATCGGGGACCACCTTCTCTGCCTACTTGTAACCCTTCCGCTCTCCTTAGTTTGTTTACATTAAAAGTGGGGTCATCTGGACCCCCCAAGACAGTGCGCTGAACTTTTTTTTATCTTTGATTTTTGAGTTTCACTAATGTCCATGACAGACATAAAATCCTGTCCACATTTGTCATGGAAGAAATCACAAATCAATATGTGGTTGGAGTCAACTGGACCCCAAAGACAGCGGAAGGGTTTTAACCCATATGGGCCCCACTTGGCCTTGCTGGCTGGGCTTCTTCTTTAAATGTCACAAGAACATGTTAAAGAACCATTATCATTAGAGTGCCAATGTTGTCCTGACCTAAAACATTGCACAAAATTTCTATGTACACACCTATTTCAAAAAGGCACACAACATAAGTTTAAGTTTTGTTAACACAAAAATGCAGTTTGTTCTATTAATATTGAGCTTCCAATGTTTTCTAAAAAAAAAAAGAGAGAGTGTTAAAGAATGCTGATTGAAAAGATATATTCTCACAGTGTGCAAGCAGAGTGTAATTTAGTCTGTAAATGTTAGTCATTAATGTTGGTCTCCATTTACAGACAAGGAAGGAAGGAGATGATCTTGCAACCAGCCCTCTATGTAATTACAAGTGCAAGAATGAGCAAGTTAGAGCATTGCACACACACACACACACACACATGTATACCTCACCAGAGCTGGGCTGGATTAAGGTTTAAATGTGTTGTCATGACTGTGACTTCCTCTCTGTGATTGCAATTTTCCACCCACAGTGTCAAGCAATAATTTGTGTGTGGGGGTGTGGGGAGTCCACGTACACAAGCATGTGGACAGCGTGAATGTTTCAGACTAACACACCGTGTCTGAGCCCGTGTTATTTCCTGGTGTGACAGATGGCTCAACCTACTTACTTCCACTTTACTGCATATTTATTACACTGTCTTCTGAATTCTGCCTCTTCCAGTTACGGTGTGTGACTCACTAACCAGATGTTTCCGTCTGTGAAAGACTACAACAATCAAGGTGATTTGGTTTAATCACATAAAGCAAATGCTTGTAGAAGCCTCTACTTGGATAAGTGGTGAAACATTTCAGAAAGAAGATTTTAAGGCCGGATGTTGTTACTCAACTTTGAGGCTCACCTGGATGATGAGAACCTTCACTCCCAAATGTTTAGAGAGCCGTGGTTTTAATGTTTGACACATTTACAAGCAGATTTGACAAAATGGAATAAGACCCGATGGTATATTTGATCTTAAACCCCCAAATCGTTCCAAAGTGCATTTGGGAGTTTATTTTTAGATCTTTTAACTATAACTAATAAAGGAACAGTCAGAAAGAAAACCATGACTCCGTAAAAACACATTTCTACAGGCAGTTTTTTTTTGTTGTTGTTGTTTTGGAGTGGGAATCGTAGCAGAAAAGATGGGGACTTAAAATCATTAGCTGGAAGGAAGACCAAGACCGGAACACCCCCCCCTGCACATTTCGGTCAAAAATACTCTTGTTTTTGGTCGAGAAAGACTAATATTGCTGGCGACCCTAACAGATACGTTTCCTGTTTTTTCAGCTTTGAACCTTTACAACCTGAGGTGTTTCTGTCAAAGCCTGCAATGCTTTTTGACATACCTGAACTCCCTACACGACCAAAGTAAATTAGCTGATCTGCAGATAAAACCGCTTTTTTGCTGACATGCAACACTTTAGAGTGGCTTTTCACTGATATACAACACATTATTTATATAAAGTAATTTTATATCAGTCCAAAGCTGCTTTTCTCCGCGACAGAGCGGATTCACGTTGATCGCATAAAGAGATTAGCGCAAGCTAACTGCGGTCAAACGTAAACACTGGTCTGGAGCTACATCTCCAATGTCTTCGTTTTTTTACAAATTTGAGCGCTTTTATTAATTTCCTGTAATAAAGCATGTACCCTCTTTTAAGACATTTTAAGCTAATCCTGAACACCAAAAAAAGTTTTAATTAAAGTGGCTTCAACTCTTGTGGAATTTGGGTTTCTGGCTAATGATTTCCAGCCACTATCTTACCTGCTAGCAGATCCTCTCGTATTTTTGGGCCACTTTTCAGTCTCTCACACAACTGTATTTCTAATGAACTCCTGCCATGCTGCAGAAACAATGTTCTAGACAATGACACCGTTTTTTTTTTTCTCATTTCACCTAAAAACGACATAATCATAATTATAAGAGCACAGGAAAGACTTTTACAGTTGATCAAAGGACGATCAGAGAGGGTCTTTAAACATTTCCTGAAAGGAAAACAGAAACGATCTACCTGCAATCTGCAGATTTATGTTTTTTTTTTACATTAAATGCTCTCATGTTACCAGAAAGCTCTTAGCATATAGTCGCAGTTTGCAAAATGTGCTTCACAACTTTGCAGGAAGAGAAGAGTTGTTGACACAAAGAGGATATTGATTTCGGGTTTTTTTCTCTTCCCACCTTCTCACTTCAGTGTGAGTTAGAGAAACCAAGGCCGACTGACTCAGTTCACCGGCCAAACTTTGACTTTCTTACTTTATTTTGGAAGAAGAAAATATTACAGGCAAAAGTTTGCTCAGTTTTGCTTTCTGTTGAACTTCCAGAGCCAGCATGTCTGGCTGGTGTGAACTTTAGGATTTCTCAGGCACAGTGAGTTGTTACTTTAGGCAAATGATGATTCTCTCCACCTGAGAACCTGGTGTCCTCCACATGAACTGAATATTGTTGGTTAAAGCCAGAACAAGTATTTAACATGTATTCATTCAAAAGATGTTTGAAATAATTTCATGTACATCAGGGTTTTAGTGGCATAATGTTTTGAGACGATGATTGAAGACACCTACACAAGGTTTGAGACGCAACAGCCTGTAGATTCATGCCAGAAATACAAAGTTTTGATGCCTGAAACAGCTTTGGGGATTCTCTGTGACTCATAGTACCATGTACTATAGCATTCCATGCATGCATGCATCCATGCATCCATCCACCCTCTAGGTTGCAGAGGCAGAAGTCTAGACAAAGATGTCCAGACTTCCCTCTCCTTGGCCAAGGAATTAAGGTGGAGAACCAGCACCATCGAGTGCAACGTTTTTCCCACTTTCACCTTCCAGCCATCTGTCCCCGTCTTGACAACACAAGTTGTTTTAAAACGCTACACAAAAAGCAAAAAACATCAGGTAGAGTTGAACTCATGGTGACCTCAATCCAATGTTTTCCTGTTCAGTTCAAACAGTAAGACAGTTATTTGAATCGTATGCTAATGGACTCTTTATGTGACCGACTGTGTTTTCTGTGTAATCCCTCTATACTCAGAAAACACGAGGTGATTGATTAGAGGAAAATGTTCCTTCAAATGGAAAATTAGTCAGAAACCCTTCAGCAGTACGGGGCTGTGTGAGTAACCGGATGAGGTCTGAGAGGATTACACGTCACTAAAGTGGTGAGACGGAAAAGGGGGAGGATCCCAATTTGAGAAGACATTATATTATACACACTAAAATATTTATGCGGCTCCCTCGGCTCCTGCCTTCATCAAGCAACTCAAGCTTCTGCTGCAGCGCTTGTTTTTTGGATCGCGTCTGCTTTTAGGGGGAGGAGCTCCATCACGCTTCTTCCTTTTTAAAAGATTTAGCAAATACAAAAAAACAAATTAAATAAAGTCTACAATCAAGATGTTTACCAGAGCATATAACTAGAGCATATTAAAAGTGATTTCTGGAATATTTTTAAATGATGTCATTAAAAATATGTCATTAAAAATGTTGATGGAGTTAATTTAGATCAAAAATAAAACGAATAATGTTATTATTAAATGTAATTGTGTTTTCATAAACATTAGACCCAAAAAGTAAAACTAGATACGATGATGAAGAAATATGAACTCAATAATTTTGATTCAGTTGATTAAAAAAAATGATAAACTTGACAAAATCCCAAAACAACATTCTACTTCTTGTGCTGAGATGGCATAAAACCAATGAATAAAATGTCTTTGAGATTTCTAAACTTTGACTTTTTTACTTAAAAAAGTTTAAACTTTTAAGATTTTTCCTCTTTCTTTTCAAACTAGGTTATCTCCCACCCAATGACAATAATGGTTCAGTTGCATAAATCTGGTGATTTCTCATAGACTGTAAATGAGACCTGGACTGAGTGACTCCTCCACCCTGGCGTTCCAAACGGGAAGTAGCAGCTGGCTCCAAAAAGCCAAAATCCCGTAGGCCTTTATAGAGAAATAAACAGCTGTTCCTCAGTCATTCTGTTGGTCAGAGTAAACATTCTTGCTCTGATACATTTTTTAAAATCTTGATAATGCTCTTTGTTTTATATTTTTCTGTAGTTCAAGTTGTAAATCAGGTGCTTTAAAAAAAGAATGTGGTTTTACGTTCAAACATTTGATTGACAGATTCTCTGAAGTCCAGTATCCAATGGAAGGGGCGTGGCCTTCCAACAAGCTCACTCTGGTGGTGTCATGAAATACAGCAACTAAATTGACTTCATTTGGTTGGAGCCAGGGTTGGGCTGTTTTCAATGGGTGACGTCACACTCACTCAGTCCAGTTCTCATATACAGTCAAGGGGATTTCCTCAGTGACAGTGGGTGTGGCCACACCAAATTATCTCCAGTTCATTTTCTGACTTTTTTCAAACGTTTGTTTATGTTTAGTCTTTGTTAGCACACACATATTTGTGAATATACATCCTGGTGGCTGTGGTGTAGCGGTAGAGTGGTTTACCTCTGATCGGAAGATTGCAGGTTTGATTCCCACGTTGCCCATCCATGTGTCGAAGTGTTCTTGGGCAAGACACTGAACCCCACCTTGCCTCTGGTGGAAAGTTGGCGCCAGTGTTCAGCAGCGGAGCCACCACCAGTGTGTGAATGTGTGTGACTGTAAAGCGGCTTGAGGAAGGAAGAAAAGTATACAATGTTTATTTACAATATCATAATTCTTCAACACCTTCACTCTTTTCCTCAGCATCACTGTCTCTGTCATCTCTGTTGTCATTGGTTCTCCTTTTTAGGAACCTGTCTGTGTCCCACCTGCATAGTTTGGTTGAATAGGCTATCTTTTTTGTAAAACACACAGTTATTCTTCATTTACTGGAACAGGCTTTGTCTGGGATGGTCAATAACTGGTCCAAAGGCAACACAGGTGCATTTAATCCCAGCATGCTTACTTCAAAATCACCAGGTGTGCTTTGTTGTTAAAAGTGAGAGAAGCAGAGGTCCCCAACAGTGGCCAGGTGGTCTAAGATGTGTGTATTTAGGATTAAATCACTTCACAATTATGAATCCCTTCTGTTAAAGTGGAATACAGTGTTTCATTGTTACTTTGAGAGTTATGTTGATCTGAAATATGTAGCAATGATGACTGGATTCATGTATGTATATGATCATTAGAATTATAATATCGATTATAATGATAATCAATGGTTAACCAGCAAGGCCAAGTGGGCCTCATATAGTTTAAAAGTGGGCAGAAAACGTGTGTACCCACCTGTGTTTGTCCACGTTGGCTTAAGTGGGCACTCACTGGGTCGGCTTCCTACATTAGCCAGTCTCCTGGTGGACGGGGTAGCATGCCTGCAAACTCCACTGTTCCAAGCTAGCAAGCTCTGCTGTATCAAGCTAGTGAGCTCCGCTGTAGCAAGCTAGCATGCTCTGGTGAAGCAAGAACTGCTGTATGGAGCTAGTAAGTTCTGCTCTAGTGAACTCAGTTGTAGCGAGCTAGAAAAGTCCGCTGAAGCAAGCTCCATTGTATCGAGCTCTGCTGCTGATGGAGCTAGCGAGGTCCACTGTATCAAGCTAGCAAGATCCACTGTAGCAGGCTAGCAAACTCCACTGTATCAAGCGCCGCTGGAACGATCTAGCGAGTTTTGTTGTCCACCGGGCAGCTGGCTAGCGTACCAAGCTAGCCCACTGAATGCCCACTTAAGCCAATGTGGGCAAACACGGGTGGGGCCACCACGGACACTGTGGGCCCACATTTACTGCTACTTTTAAACCATGTGGGCCCACTTGGCCTTGCTGGCTGGGATATTGTATGAATCATTAATGTTTACTGAAAATATGTGAGAATTCTTTCAGAGAATCAATAAGCACTCTGTTGTTACTGGAAGACCTTGATTTTCAATGTGAAATTATCATTTTTCTACATTAATATAAAATTGCATTTTGATGATAATCAATGAATAAAACATACAGTATCTGTTAGATGTTGCGTGATTGATTTTACTGTTTATTGAAGTGATGAAATAAACCAAATCAATCAATTATTTAAATGTTCTAATAACAACCTGTGACAGGTGAAGTCCTCAATGTGCATGTTTTAAGGCAGTAAAACTCCTCACTACACACTTTATACATTTATTTTTCAGACAGACATGAACATTTTTCACACTTTTTTCTCCTGTTTTAACTCTCAAAGTTCAAACTTTCATGGAAAAATAAGTCCAGTATTATAGAATGAAAGCAAAGATCTGATCAGGATCAAAGATTTGTGCTGATATGGTCAGCTGAATGCATTCTGTACAGAGATTGATTGATGAGGTCTACTCTACAGTTAGTCCAGATGCAGAACCAGTGTGCTGTAAAAAGAAAAACAAAAAACTGAAAAAGATCTACAAAACAAAGAGACGGCAAGAGGTGAGCATACAAACCCAAATCCATCATCTGAAGAGAAGTTGATGCTAAACTTAGTTCTTCAGTTCATTTGTGGATATTGTACATTACTGCATAGGTGTCAGACTGACAATAGTGTGTTGAACACATCAACATTGCATTAACAAAGCCTGAGTAGAGCTGTGAAGGGAAAAAGCAGAAAACATCTGCAGCAGGTACAGTAAGTGGGCCTGATGGTAAGTCTGCATGTGTGGGCGGGATGCGTGATGTGCTGTTTGCTCGCCTTCAGTTTCTCTTTCTATCATTTTCAATGATAATGACTGTTTATACACCTCTCCAGTTGACTGCGTGGGCCCGATGGAGACAGCACTGATGATTCACGGCCATTAGAGCTCACCTTTTGTGATCTGCTGCCTATTTTTCCCCAGGACTCACTCTTTTTTTACACTCTTCATAGCCTCTATCTCTTTTGACCTCCAAATAAATAATAGAAATTGCTGGAGTCTCTTTAGGTAAGGGCTGCTTTGGTTGAAGGACAGTCTCAATGAGCCAAAGATAGTTTTCAAAGGGAAGGTTTTATAAGTCTCATGCATGACTCACTGTTACATTGGAGAGAAAAAAAATGGATTGAAGTTTTAATGTTTGTGCTTCACCAAAGCTAAATTCAATTTACTGATTTTGAATTTATTCTTTACACAAAAAGTTATTTTAGAGAAAGTCCATGTAAGTGGGGTTTGCTTTTAGAAGACATTCTTTGTGTGCAGAAGATTGACTCAAAGCAGCTGCGATGATGACTGGTCCATTTTTTTCTTTTATTTATTCATTTATTTAAGTTAGGACAATGCAAATGTCTTAGACAATGTATGCAATGTGGCTACAACATAAATATGCCAGAATTAGCAGACAAGCTAATTGTGTGATTGCTTAGTAATCATTCACACTGTAGTGATTCTCCTGCTCATTTCTGTATGTTTTTCAGCACGTAAAACTAAATCACAATTTCAGCAATCTTGGTATCCCAACGTTCAGCTTGTTCAGGACATTACTGCTTGTATTTTTGGTATTCATAAACTTTACAGTTTTTGAAATATTGAGCAAAATATGCCCCGTATGAAATGAATAAGAAACTCTTCAAAATTCAAAATTGTAAGTAGATTAGCAATAAGCCTTTAAATATATTCATGAGCAATGTTTTCATCTTTAATAGTAATTTTTTTTAAAAATGAGTCTACCTAATATTTTATACCTATTTATAACCAGCTTTTCTGTCTAATTTTATTAATTATATTTATTACTTGTTTTTATTTATTTCTAATCTGTGTGAATGACCTGGAGCTACAGACTGCCATAATTACCCTTGGGATTAATAAAGTATCTATCTATCTATCTATCTATCTATCTATCTATCTATCTATCTATCTATCTATCTATCTATCTATCTATCTATCTATCTATCTAATTTGGCATCTACTGAGGGTTTTTTATGCTAATTCGGATTTTAGCTAATATTTTAGCAACATGCTAACGATTTGGCTAAATTGTTATCTGTTGAGTTTTTTAAGCTAATTTAGTGTTAAGCTTCTTTTTTAGCAACATGCTAACATTTTGACTAATTTAGCTTACTGAGGAATTTTAGGCTAATTTGGAGTTTAGCTCGTATTTAAGCAGCACACTAAGTATTTTGCAAAAATGTAATCTATTAGGGATTTTTAAGCAATTTTACTGCAAATTTTCAGAAATTTAGGTCATCTTCAGCGCTCTTTCATGGGTTTTTCACAAAATGTCCAGCTTTTGCATTTTCAGCAAATCCCTTCAGCAATAAATGGCATCGCCATTTTCAGCAAAAAGCTTCAGCATCTTCAGTGACTACTTTCAGCAAAAAGCATTCACACTAGCATTATCGCAGGTCAAGCAACTTTTCTAGTTTACATCTGTAGTCCTGATCCTAATTCAAAAATACACAGGAAAACATTAGTTAGGTCTTTGAAGAAACTTTAGGACTGTTATGGTGAATTCACACCAGAAGTTGGCAGGCACGTCAAAAAACGTGCCCCTGCCATGGAGCAACCGCCAAACTTGTTCTAGAATTAATTCGTTGCCACGTCATGGAAAACTTGGATGATGCTGAGTAGGGGTGGGAATCACTGGGTGCCTCACAATACAATGCGATACGCGGTACATGGATCATGATATGGATATTACAATAATGCAATAGTTGATAGAAATCATCTCGAACTGCTCACAATTTATAGATGAACATATTTTTTAGGAAAATGAATCCCCATTTATTTTTAGCTTGAACACAATCATAATAATTAACCTGGCGGAGCCTGGGGAGCAGAGCTCACGGGCGGCTGGCTGGCATAACCGTCCATCCAGCTCAATGAGCTCTGTGACGGGCTGACGATCTATCCTGGGTGTATCCCGCCTTCGCCTAACAGCAAATGGGACAGTTCCTGGGAACCCAGCGGTGCCGTGGGTTAAGAAAGTGGATTGAAGTTCACAACGAAAATACTCACATCGAGCGGCCATTTTGAATGTTTATTTCTAGTTTTTGATCTAGTCACTGAAAACGTCACTCGCCCAAAGCTGAGTCCCTGATTTGTTGACGTGCCGCCTCAGCTTAAAGCGTGGCGCAGCGCCCGACGCCCCAATCATGCTGCGCCGTGTCAGATTGCGTCTTTACATTGACTTAACATTGAAACTTTACTCCTAAGCCACGCCTTCCGCTTCCAGTGTGAAAGCACCATGAAACTTACACTCCGATCATCTTTTTGATCTATTTTCAAATAGTTTTCCAGGGGTCTTTCAATTAGGATTTTCCCATTTTTGGCCAAAATAAAAAATAGTTTCTGCAGAGCAGCAGGAGTGTGTTAGGAATCAACCGCAGAGTTTTGGGCGAGACTGTTGGTGTGGAGTAAGTCTGCCCTCATTTCCCATCATCCCATTATTTCTAGCTTCCAGCCCCTCACAACCCCAAGCTAACACTAGCAGTGCAGCAGCTCAGATGAGGAAAACAACGATCTAGACCTGGACGCGGTCATTTAAAAGTGGTTGCATCAGAATGGAGCAGAGCAGGGAGCTTACGGCTTGTCGTGGCAGCTTCTGCGTCATAGCTACAAGCTTTTCCAACAGCAGTTTAGTAAGGAAATCATTAAAACTGCATATTTAAGCTTAACTGTCATTATATCTGTCATCCATCATGATAAAAATCCACTAGAACTTCTTTAAAAACACACTCAAAAAAACTCATTTCCATCAGAGTGGGTCTTTAAATCCTATGAATAGAATTGCAGTCTGTTTTTTTTTGGTCGTTGAGAATATGCCAAACCCCTAAAGCATTTGATACCAAAAAAGGAGATATTTTCTTCTGGCAATATTCCTCCAATACAGCAGCTGCTCCTCTTAGCACCCAGGCTGGTTGTTCCCTGACACTTGTGATTGTTAAAGCTTGTCACAGCGTTAAGTCACGAGACTCTGATGTTTCTCCCATTGCTTTCCCTGTAACTAGGACAGCTTGCTGCGGCACGTGCAGCAGCCAGCTGCATCAGCACGCTGCAAATCCATCTGATTCGCACATGAGCTTGTTTTTTTTTTTTTACATTTTGCTTGTTTACCTCCCCATGTAGGTCAGAAGCTTCCTTTCTGCACTACACTAGTGTTGTTTTTTGAAGATTATTTATATTTATAATAAAATATTTGCCTTTTACTCCCACTCTACTATCACTAATAACATTAAAAATTGTTTAATGCAGACTTATTATCCATCCAAAATAAAAAAAAGGAGATTATTCACAAAGACTAATAAAAAGTTATTTAGAACAGATCGTTCATCTGGTGAGGATTTTAGAGCAACTTTAAAAAGATTATTAAAAAAACTCAAATGACTGTGTTGGTCACAGCCAAACCAATAGTTTTAATTTGAAAACTCTCCAAATAATTTTTCCATATTTAGGAAAAAGTCTTCACTTTTCCCAAAGAGCTGTTTCAGCAGTATTGTGGTTACCCTGGATGAAAAAAAGCCTGCATGCTGTTGAAATGGCGTGGGCTGAACGTCTGTGACACCAAACACAGATTCACACGCCGAGCACAGGAACACACTCTCACATATGAGGGAGATAAAACAATGAGCTCCACAGCAAGCCTCTTGGTTTCACATTTCCACCTCCTCCAGACATTCCTTCCCAGAATTCCAGAGAGCGTAGGTGAGTTCCGATGTCACAGTGACACGAGTGTGGGAAGTGAGGCAATGAAAGCATGACACACGTCAACATGTCACAATTAAAACCACACATTTACCCTGAAATGGTACTTATTTATCAGAAAAAAATACAACTGGATTTGATTAAAAATATTTAAAACAGAGAGAGAAAGAGGAAAACAGGTCTTGTGCTATCTCATGGGGTCCAGATGACCCAAGCCTTAGATTGACGTGTTATCCATCCCATGACAAACGTGGATGAAGGTGGACAGGATTATATGTTAGCCACGGACACCAGTGAAAATCAAAAATTCTATTGTTATGAATGACCTGATGTTATCTTGCAGTTATTTCTAACTTGTATAATTTTGACAAATTATATTTTCGTGGAGAGTAAAATATTGAAAGTTATTTAAGGTTTAAGTTGATTTATTCTGGAATAATATTCCTGCCTTTTTATTATTCAGAATTATATTAAAAAGTTAAGGTTTTTAAAGTTTTAAAAATTGGCATTCTGCTAGTTTTTAGACTGTTTTGGCATTCACTAAGATTTTTTATTTTATGTTTTTTTAGCCTGGTTTGGAGTTTGGATAATATTTACACACTAGCTGTTTGGGTAATTTAGGCTTTTTAAAAAAATTTTCAGGCTATTGTGAAGTTTACTTATTTTTTCAGCTACATGATAGCTGTTTTGACTAACCTTAGTTTTGTTGTTTTTTTTTTGTTGTTGTTTTTTTAGCTAGCTATCAGCTTCAGTGTTTTCAGCTTCAGCACTAGCATCTTCAACAGCCAAATTCATCTTACAGCATTCACATTAGCATTATCACAGGAAATCTTATATATCTAGTTAACAATTATGTTAAAAAAAATTGGTTTTAAGTTAAAGAAGTGTTTATTCTGTTCGGCTCACGATCTAAGATGTGTTTTGGATTTTGGCCCCCTGTGCGATTGAGTTTGACACCCCTGATTTGCACAAATCCCTGTTATTATGAATACGACCTCAGATGTCCAAGGGAGCAACGCTTCTTTACGAGTTGTTCCATTACAAATCTGTCAGGCAATAAGTAAAAAAAAACACACAAGTGGTGCTTCATCTGTTGCTTCCGACAAGGTTTTAGTCACAGTCTGTTCCCTGAGCTGAAGCAATAATCTGGTCAAAGTGAAACATGAGAATGCAGAGATGGAAAGAGAGGGGAGGGGGAGTCGCAGCAAAACACCGTTGGAAAGTGGAATGGTGTGAGAGCTGAAACTGTGAGGACTGGCAGGCAGTGAAAGGCATAGCATGGCTGGCATGCAGGGAATTGTGTGAGGCTGCATGTGAGAGAAGAGTTGTTCTCTTTTTTCTACCTATGTGTTGTTGTAGGAGCGAGTGTGCGGTGTGAATCTGAGTGTGTCTGTCTTTGCAGTTCTGGAACTTGTAACAGGATCTGTGAGGGACACAGGAAATTGCTGGGGAGGACGAGGGGGGAGCAATGTGACATGAGACAGGTGGGTGGGGGGGTTGATGGAGGAATGGAAAGAGGAGGAAGAGATGAAGGGGTGGAGGCTGCTGTCAACACACTTGCTTAAGGGGGAGAGGGACAGGGACCGTTAGCAGAGGATTACCAGGGAGGCCGAGTTCAGCCATACAGCCTCCTGTCTTTATTTTTTCTTAACCAAAAATCCAGGGAGAAGTGGGGCGGGGCCTTTGAGTAAAAAGCACAGAGACGAATGTCACGTCGGAATTTCTTAACCCTTTAACACCTGAGGCATCGGTTGTGACGCTTCAACACAAAATATTCAACATACTGTAACCTTTTAACTGTTAACACGATAATTCCAGTAGATTTTGATGGATAAAAGCGGCGTGCACGCCGCTTTTATCCATCAAAATCTACTGGAATTATTGTGTTAATGATTGAAAAGGTACTAGAAAATCAAAGAATAGAAACATTGGAGCTCAAGTGTTAAAGGGTTAACACAACTAACAACGCAACGCAACAAGTCAGTTGTCACGACTATAAGGCACGTGTCAAAGTCAAGGCCCGGGGGCCGGATCCGGCCCTCTGGGTAATTCTATCCGGCCCTCCAGATCATTTTATCTTATTGTTATTGATGGTCCGTGTTTTCTTGCACTTATCTCTAACTTGTATAATTTTGACAAAATATATTTTTATGGAGAGTAACATATTGAAAGTTATTTAAGGTTTAATTTGATTTATTCTGGAATAATATTCCTGTATTTTTATTATTCATAATTATGTTAAAAAGTTACAGATTTAACGTTTTAAAAATTAGCATTCTGCAGCTTTTTGGACTATTTTGGCATTTACTAAAATTTTTTAGGCTATTTTGAAGTTCAGCTAAGTTTTTATTTATTTATTTTTAGCTTTTTTAGGCTTTTTAGCATTTAGCTAATATTTCAGCTACATGCTAGCTGTTTTGGCTAATTTTACCTTTTTTTGTTTTGGTTTTTAGACTGTTTTGAAGTTTAGCTATTTTTGTTCAGCTACATTCTAGCTGTTTTGACTAACCTGAGTTTTTTTTTTTTAGGCTAATTTGACATTTAGCTAATTTATTAGCTGGCTATCAACTTCAGCGTCCCTCCAGGTAACGATATCCAGCCCTCCAGATCACTATTCTTATAGTTATTCATGAAAATTTTTAACATGTCTGTGTGTCATTTTTCTTCTGAAAGAGAACAAATGTAATTAAAAATAATTTCATTTTTTCATTTCTGAGTATTTCTCCTTTTAAATCAATCAAACTGTCTTGGACAGACTCTGTTTGAATGAATGATCTTCTTTCCATCAACAGCTCTGCTGCACATGCACTAAACCCTCATCTGTTCCTAGTGTCTAGTTCAGGTTCTGGAGAAGAGAAGATGGTATCTTCACATTGACTGCAGTCAAATGAGCCGCCGTTCACATTTCTGTGGTCAAATCAGCATCACTGGATTTTTGGTGTGAGTTTCATCCAATACTTACGGTAGCAGGACTGAGAACGCTGGAAAATCTCCACCAGACTCCACGGAGCTTCTTGATGTGACCACGGAAATGTGAACGGCGGCTCATTTGACCGCAGTTGGAAAGGATTGTAAATCAATGAAAGAGCATTTTGATGTTAGCTTTGATTATTTTATCAAGAACTCTGAGAAACCAATGATTGAATGTATTGATCACAGTCAATAAACATTGGAGAATTAGCTAAAAGAGTCTTTGGTGAACTGGAAGGAGAAAGAATCAGGATTATGGAGGAAGTTCTGTCCATGAAGATCTTCACTTCCTCGTCCAGCTGACATCCGGATCAGAACCATACGGCTGGACATTACCCAGATTGACGGATGTTTTAATGAAGCAGCAGTGAAGATTTACGCTAGTGAGACCTACTGTTTTCTGTGATAAGTGTTGTGTAAAGTTTGATTGTCTAATTTTCTCATTTCTAACAGTCATAATGCGCACAGAAAGCACATAGCACTTGAACAGCACTAATGAGTTCCTTGCTCAGTTTGTTGGTTTGAAAAAAATGAAAAATTTGTATGACACGTCCACGTATCATCTACTTCACTGTTACTTACCCTATTACATGAATTACACAATGCTACATAGGCTCACATTGACCATTTACAATTCCAGAGTTACCACAACCAATTTGACAGGATGAACTCCTGCAGACCTCTGCACAAATGTTAAACACGCAACTCCAGGATGATTATTTCTACCATATCTTGGTGCTGTGATCAACCAAATGTGTTCCCTGTCTCCCTGTGACAGCAGCTACACCACAATGATGAAGTTACTGAAAGGGTCTGCCAACATCATCCACATGCTCAACTAAAATTAGCCCCAGTAGTTTCCTTTGCCCTTTAATCCTTGGCTCTAAAGCCACAAAAGGCCAAGCTACAGACAGGAAGAATGGCTGCAAGAGTCCCCAGAGCACTTGCCATGCCACATACCCCCGACCCCCCACTCCCGTTGCCAGTCATTCTTCTGCCATGACATCACAAGAGTCCTGTCAAGAATAAAAGAGTTCCAGGTTCAGCTATAGTTAGTCTAAAGTTTATCAGAGCTGCAAAAAAAACACCACGTGTCAAATTCAAGGCCCGGGGGCCGGATCCGGCCCTCCAGGTAATCATATTAAACTGTTATTAATGGCCTGATGTTATCTGTGTTTGCCCAATAAGGAGCTTCAATGGCAGGTTGGTTGGAAAACATGTAGGACACCGGCCCTCGAGGACTGACTTTGGAAACCCCTGGTCTAGACTCTGGAGTCTGAGTTCATCCCAAGAATACAAGACATCATTGTAAAATGATGAGTCTCATTTTTCATGTGGACGTTTTGTGTACATGTACACAATCACCAAGATCAGAAAATTTTGAAGTTTGAAGAGGACTAAAGCAGAGGAGAAATCAAAGCCGTGACCGTTACCTGAATCCATGTTGTCTACATGGTGTGTCGAAGTCAAGGCCCGCGGGCCGGATTCGGCCCTCCAGGTAATTACATCCGACCCTCCAGGTCATTTTATTTTATTGTTATTAATGGCCCGATGTTATATTGCACTTATTTCTAACTTAAATATATTTCCGTGGAGAGTAAAATATTGAAACTAATTTAAGGCTTAAGTTGATTTATTCTGGAATAATATTCCTTCCCTTTTTATTATTTATATTTATGTGAAAAAAGTTTTAAGTATTAGTATTCTGCTAGCTTTTTGGGGAATTTGGGGATTTACTAAGATTTTTTAAGACTATTTTGGAGTTTAGCTAATATTTCAGCTACATGCTAGCTGTTTTGGCTAATTTAGGATTTTTAAAGTTTTTTAGACTGTTTTGGATTTAGGCTAATATTTAAACGCTACCTGTTTTGGCTAATTTAGGCTTTTTTCATTTTTTTTTAGGCTATTTTGAAGTTTAGCTATTTTTTTCTGCTACATGCTAATTTTGGCTAACTTAAGTCTTTTTTTCGTTTTTTAGTTTTTAGGCTAATTTGACATCTAGCTAACATTTTAGCTGGCTATCAGCTTCAGCATTTTCAGTTATATTAGCTTCACCATTTTTAGCTATCAATTTCAGCATCTTCAGCAGCCAAATTCAGCTTACAGCATTCAAACTAGCATTATCGCAGGTAGTGTTATATATCTAGTTCATATGTATGTTAAAAAGTTATGGTTTTGAAATTTTGTTTTAGTGTTCAATAATTGTTTATTCTTCTCGTCCCGCGACCTAAGGGTGTATTTTGGAGTTTGGCCTCTTGTGCGATTGAGTTTGACACCCCCGTCAGCACAAGCCCCTCATTTAGTAGATAAAGTGTTTGGTTTGAACTCAGAGCCCTCACTTCACTCACCAGCCCTGGAAAAACCAGTTTGGGTGTTTACCTTCTAACTTTGCACCTGCTGTGTGTCTTATTATCTCAGAACAAAGCGTTCTCAAAGTTTTTGTTACACAAGTATCATATGACAGGACCACTTCCTCTGAACTAGAAAGTCGTGGTTAATGGAAAGCAGGATCCCTGTGATTCATGGCAACTGTTTCTGTTGTCGTGACTGGGCCGGCTGGTTAACACTCAGCGAGGAAACACTTACATAAATGTGCTACTGTTGAAGCAGACAGAACACCAGCAGCCGTGTCCATTGAAAGAAAACAGCACAGAAGCAAAAACTGTAGACAAAATAGCAATTTATTAATAACTTAGCTTTTCTATACATTCGTAATAGAGGAGTATGGGAGGGGCATCATGAAAAAAGACCTTATTTGTCCAACGGGGAATGACAATCCTCCAAACTTCAATTACTTTCATATTAACAAAACAAACTGCATTTCAAAGAGTTTTCCCTGAAGAAGCGAGGCAAGCAAAGCCCTCCGCTTTGTTCACGTGTCTGTGTTGATTCATGCACACAAGTCTGGAAGACCAACATTAACCCTCAGAGACCACACACAGTTAGCACAAAGCAGAGATGAATCGGTTGAAAATCTGATCAGTGAAAACCACAAAAGATTTGGTTGGTTGTCTGAGGAAAATCAGGAGATAAGCTTTTTTTAAGAAAAATGTACATATATTTTTGCAAACTTCTCTGAAGGCTAATGTGCAACACAAACCTTGTAGGTGCAATTAAGGCAAACAACAAAGGTGACTTTTTATAAGAGGGCGGGTGCAGAAAAAAAGGCCAACTGGCGGAGTTCTGCACGTTTCATAGCAAGCCTACTGAGTTTTGGCATATTTACCTCAATGATCATGATCAATATGCAGATTGTTTCCTTACATCGTTAGAATACGAAACACAAGAGTGAAGAGTACCCATTTCAAGCGGGTATATACTACAGCAAGGCTTTTGTAGTCTTTTTATATTAAGATATATACATGATGTATAAATGTTTGAAAAGTGTCCACAAGTGTAAAATCGAGATCAGTGGATAGAGTGCCTTCTAAAGTTCAGGGTGCTTTAACCCCACGCAGGCCTGTCTTCACAGAAGATGAAGGAGACGATGCACCCTGAAGTCATGGGGGGACCCCAAAACATAGATACAAAAAAAGGGTTTGCTGTCCACTTTGAACAATCATGTCTCTTTGGCACACCAGCCTAGGAAATCTGCAGCTTAACATACAACTGTCCATCAAATCATCTGGAACTCCTCAGACGCATTGACAGGAAGAATAAAGACTGTTTTTTTTTCAGCCGTCTCTCCCGATTGAGTCAACAGCAGCTGTTTCACGGGCCAGGCTGGAGTAACTGCGCTCTGCAGCTGCTGCCTCAAACCAGCTGCATCACTAACATCAGAAGCCAGGTCGCACAGAGGGCGGCGAGGGAAAAAAAGAGAAACTTTTTGCAACTTTTTAAGCAGGAGGCGGTCCCAGCCTCCGGTCATCAAAAGGGCCGGTGGCGCCAGACCTCACGTGGACTGCAAGGGGTCCAGCTGAAAGACGTTGTGGTTGGTCGGCGTGGTGAAGTAGAGCTGCTGGCTTGGTGGAGCCATGCGGTTGTCGCACGGACTCTTCAGGCCCAGCGTGCGCTCAAAGTCCAGGAGCTGGCCCATGAAGTTAAAGTTGGGGGAAATGTTAGACTTTTTCATCTTGACGATGTCGTAAGCGTCATTCATGGACAGGTTCAGTTTCTGCATCAGGTAGGCAACAGTCACGGTGACTGAACGGCTGATGCCGGCCAGGCAGTGCACCAGAACTCCCCGCTTCTGGCCTCGAGCTTCATCTAAAGACAAGGAAGAGACAGTTTTATTCTCTGATCCACACAAAAGCTTGCAAAGAGTGCAATTGTTTTTTTCATTATCTGCAGTCTTTTAGACACAGTTAGGAAAAACATCTGCGCTCTAAAAATGAAACAAAAACGATCTCATCTTCCAGCTGTTGGGGTTTTTGAACATGAGCTACTGCACATAAACACAGCCAACTTTTTTCCCCGACTTGTTTTTCTGGCCTGGAGTAGCCCTCTGGGAAATTGACTATTACAGTCTATTAAAGCGTTCTTCCGCTGGCCAGGGCTGCTCTGACAATGGTGCCATTTGGGTGTGTAAATGTAGGAGTCATGAGGGCACCCTGTCAAGGCGAACAGGATGTCAACAGGCCCTGTAAATGGCTCCTTTTGTAATGTAAGGGGAGGAGGACGGGGGGAGAGAAGGGGGTGGGGGCATGTCCTAGATTACTTTCAATACCACTTCCTTCCTGTTGCGCTCAAATTACCCCCGCCTCCCTCACTCTCCCCTGTTCTCCTGTTTCAACATCGCCCTTTGTGCTGCAATTACACAAGCAGCTCCGGGACAAGAGATAGGCCAGGATGTCTTCCATTCATGCCAAATCGTTTGTACACTGTGCATTTTGGGCATTGCGCCATTAGAGGCAGACTTGTGTTTCTGTGACTCAAACACAATGGGCCCTATCTGCGTGTCCCTGCATGAATGAGTGATAAGACCACAGCCAGGGACACCTCATCTAATCTCAATGGCACAGGAAGAAGCTTAGGACTTCCTGGGTAGTCAGTCAACATATCAGTAATCAGATTATACCCCTTCAATAGTTGAAAGTTCTGTCTTTTTCTTGACAAATATTCACAATAATCTCATAGTCTGTCTTTCCAGTTTCACAAACAAGGAAGGATCTTGTTAATCCCTTGACGCATATTGATGCAAATACGAGTTAAACCACTTCATTTAGCATCTACATCAGGGGTCTCAGACTCGATTGACCTTGGGGTCACTGAAGGCGGAGTCTGGCTAGGGTTCCATTTGTGCCAAAAATATGTTTTTGCTTCCACTGTCTGTCTTTGGTCTACAGTCTATATCTTTGGTCCAGTGTCTATATCTTTGGTCCAGTGTCTATTTCTTTGGTCCATTGTCTATTTCTTTGGTCCATTGTCTACATCTACTGAACATGTTTATTGAACATTTGTTCATGTCTATGTACTAATAAGCAATATCTTCTATGTGTCCTGTGAAACAACAGCAGCTAATGACGCTAGCAACTGTTGCTAAGGACTTTTCTGACAACCAGATCCAACAACAATAGCAAATCCAAAGTTTTAAGTTGAAACATCACAAAGCAACACAAATATTGCTTTGTAGACATTGAACTTTAAGGTGCAAAATATGGACTTGGAAGCCGCAAATGACCCGCGGGCCGCCACTTTGAGACCCCTGATATACATGAAAGCAAAAACATGCTTCAAGGAATTAATAATCTCCAGAGCAAGCAGCTCCCCGGGTTAACTCTGTAACTCACCTATAAAGCTGATGGCCTCTGGAAAGAACTGCGACAGATTCTGGCTCCAGTGGTCCGAGATGGGGATCTGCTTGTACTTAAACTCCCCGGCGTTCTCAAACAGATTGGGCAGGTTGGGAGTCACGTTGAGGATGTACTTGATGCCGTACTCCTCCAGCACGTCCAGGTTGGTGGAGTCCTTGGCGCAGCCTAGGTACAGGTGCGGCAGGATCTCCACCGGGAAGGAGGGCTGCGGGTTGGACAGCGGGCTCCCGTCCGAGTCTGTGGCGCTGCTGGGGTCCCTGTCCAGGTCCGACTCGATGTCGGAGGAGTCGGAGCTGATCCGGAGCCCGCCGAGGCCCAGCACCTGGGCTGTGGGGGAGCTGCTGTTGTTGGGGGAGCCGTCCAGGTTGGTTTCGCACAGAGCCGGATGCTCGGCCTGGAATTTGCTGAAGCCACCTGGAGAGGAAGAGTAAACGTGAGCCGAGCTGCACTGCGGTCAGGCTGGAACCACTTCCTCTCTGCGCGTAAACAGACGGCACTGCGCACAAACGCTGCGCTCTTCGTGACTTATTGTGAATGGAGCAACACATATTATGAATGACGGACACTCACCCTCCAAATAATAGGCCCTGTAGCCTTCATCCTTCATCTTCCTCAGCAGTAGCCCCAGCACCGACCCTCCGTCCACGTTCTCGTTCCACTCCCGGCTGTACTCGTCGTACAGCACGATGGTGTCGGTCTTGCAGCGCCGCACGAACTTGTCCCGGTCCTCCCCGTTGGACAGCAGCGAGCGCACGGGCAGGTTCCCCTTCTTCAGGCGGCGCAGCATGAGGCTCGGGATGGCCACGTTGATCGCCGTCTCGACGTGCGACGACTCGTAGAGCTCCTGGGCCCGGCAGTCCATCACCAGCAGGGCCTCCCTGCGCGTCTCCAGCTGCTCCCGGAGCCAGCCCACCGTCTTGCTGATCGCCATGACCGATTCGAGCTGGACGACGGGCTTCAGCTTGTCGAGCATTTAGAGGCAGGAGTACAAAATGTTCGGAGAGAGCGGGAGCTTCCTGGCTGAAGCGCAAAGCCCGGATATCTGTCTGTCTGTCTGTGGAGGGCCCCGCAGACGCCGAGTCCAAAAAGAACCCAAACGCAGAATCTGGTCCGGTTTGGAGACAAAAAGATGCGATTTTGTGCGCTTTTACGCAAAATGGTGGTGAAGTTGCGGCTCTCCTACAGATTTCCAGACTGCGGACCGCCTGCGCTGACGCTCATTCATGCATCTGTTGAAGAGCCGGAGTTATTTATCAATGAGTCACACTGGCGCTGCGCTTCCTCGCTTCTTATATAACCCGGATCCGCGCGCAGCCGCTCTCCTGTTCCTCTTCTGCTCCTAGAGATCCAAGCGGATGAGAGCGGTGGATGCGGGTCCCGTGCGGGGGACGGTGCCTGCGGCGACAGTCTGCTTCCCCCACCCTTTGCTCTTCTCCGCGGTGTGACCAGGCGCACAGCGGGTTCTGACTGGAAGCGCTCTGCGCGGCGCCAGGCTCCTGAATGGCTCCGAACTGAGGCCGCCTGATTGGCCACGTCCTTCCGAGCGGCCAATCAGAGGAGTCCGAGCCGCGGTCGCCTTGGAAACGGGGGGCCGGATGGAACGGCTAGTGTTGATGAATTGTAAATGAGTTTGTCATTCACAAAAACGGAGAGGAATTTCCGCTCCGGATCAAGTGAGTGCAAACAAACAGAAGAACTGCAGGGAGAAGGAAGGAAGAGGCAGACTGACAGCAGGACGCGCCATCACGTCCGGATGTGCTGATTAGGAAGACACTGTCAATACAAACCTGTCACGAGGAGCCTCAGCTACATCTACACTGACTTATAGCTTTCCAGAAAGACAGTGCAGCTTCCACACTGCAAAAACGGAATCTTAAGAAAGCAAAATTGCTTTAAAGTCCCCCTCCCATGAAAATCCTTTCAATTTTTAACATGTCGGTGTGTCATTTTATCCTGAAAGAGAACACATGTAATCAGAAATCATTTTGTTTTTTCATTTCTGAGTATTTCTCCTTTTAAATCAATCAAACTGTCTTGGACAGACTCTGTTTGAATGAATGATCTTCTTTCCATCAACAGCTCTGCTGCACATGCACTAAACCCTCATCTGTTCCTAGTGTCTAGTTCAGGTTCTGGAGAAGAGAAGATGGTATCTTCACATTGACTGCAGTCAAATGAGCCGCCGTTCACATTTCTGTGGTCAAATCAGCATCACTGGATTTTTGGTGTGAGTTTCATCCAATACTTACGGTAGCAGGACTGAGAACGCTGGCAAATCTCCACCAGACTCCACGGAGCTTCTTGATGTGACCACGGAAATGTGAACGGCGGCTCATTTGACCGCAGTTGGAAAGGATTGTAAATCAATGAAAGAGCATTTTGATGTTAGCTTTGATTATTTTCTCAAAGTCGATGTGGGCAAACATGTGTTTGCCCACATCGAATTAAGTGGGGATTCAATTAGTTAGCTCGCCATGCTAGCCAGCTACCCGATGGACAGCGTACACATTTTCTGCCCACTCTTAAACCATATGTGGCCCACTTGGCCTTGCAAGCGTGGTCAGAGGAGACTTTGGAATCAGAAGCTTCGCATCAACATGAAAAATGTCTTTTTAAGACATTTAGGTTGTGGGATTTTGGTTAAGAACTTAACAATCATCATTAAAACACTACTGGGAATGTTTTTTTAAATAAAAAAGCGGGAACTTTAATATCTTTTCTGAAAAAGAACCGTATCCAAAGTTTTCAGTACAAAGGTTATGTCAATTTGAGAAAACGCATCTTAGAGATTAGAATATTTTTTTCTTAAAATAAACAGTCTTAGTCAGACCATTTGTCCTACTTCATTTGCAGACTGGTTTGCTTTTTTAAATAAAATGTGAATCATTTTTGACTTATTTCTATGTGTCTGCAACATCTTTAATCAAATGTCTAATAAAATCTAAAAACACATCTCTCGTCTTTTAAAGGAGCATCTCGTGTATCTGTGCTTTTTGTCAATTGGCGGCTGAGATGAATGCAGCAGAGGAGAGGCGCTGCTCAGTGTGTGAGCAGCACACAACAGAACTGCAGCTATTTCTGTCTGAACAGCCTTCAGAGGTTGCTCTGTGTGGGTGCTGGCTGTGTCGCTGCTGCTGTCTCCACCACACTGGAGCTGAAACCATCCTGAAAAGGCCAAGAGAATCAGGTCTCTGCTGAAGGATGTTTCATTGTTGTTTGGATTTAGATTAAAAAAATAAATCCATTCAAACTCTGTTCTTAACAAGAAGAAACTCACGATTTTCATTATTAGAGAAACAGCCACACACACAACTGTGGATATTCTTCAGTCTAGATATTGTTTTAATGTTTCACAAAGACTTAAACGACTGGAAATAATCATGTCTAAATGTCATCTGAATGTTCTATATCTCCACATGTGTTACAGACCCACTAATGAAGAAGGTGTTTTTAACTTATTCTTGTGTTATTTTCCTCATGATGCACATAGATAAAGAAAATTACATTTAAAATAGGTGTTCCTGATTGGTGTAGCAGCCAGTAACCCCCTAAAGTAAGCCCTTTTTCAACCAGACACTAGTGGCTAATTGAAGAACTGCAAAGACTTATGTTTCTATGCAGAGTATGAAGTACTTCCCAAATACTCCACCCTTGGGGGTGTTGAATGAATGTAGAAAGTTTGTTTAAGAAAAATTTCCACTATCTTAGCTCAGGGGTGTCAAACTCAATCGCACAAGGGGTCAAAATCCAAAACACAACCTTAAATCACGGGCCGAAAAGGAGAAACATTTATTGAACACTTTAAAACTTAAGATTTCAAAACTTTAAAACTGTCACTTTTTAACATAATTACGAACTAGATATAAATTACCTGTGATAATGCTAGTGTGAATGCTGTAAGATGAATTTGGCCACTGAAGATGCTGAAATTGATAGCTGAAAATGCTAAATCTGATAGCTGAAAACGCTGAAGCTGATAGCCAGCTAAAATATTAGCTAAATGCAAAATTAGCCTAAAAAAGTTAAGAAAAAAAGCCTAAATTAGCCAAAACAGCTAGCATACAGCTGAAATATTACCTAAACTCTAAAATAGCCTCAAAAAATCTTAGTAAATGCCAAAATTGTCCAAAAAGCTAGCCATTTTAAAAATTTAAAACCTCAACATTTCAACACAATTATAAATAATGATTAGGCAGCACTTTCATTCTTTAATAAATCAACTTAAATCTCAAATAACTTTCAGTATTTTACACTGCATAACAAATATATTTTGTTAAAATTATACAAGTTAATAATAAGTGCAAGATAACATCGGGTCATTAGTACAATAAAATAAAAATGATGTGAAGGGCCGGATAGAATTACCCAGAGGGCCGGATCCGGCCCCCGGGCCTTGACTTTGACACATGTGTCTTAGCTCCTTGAAAAGTAAGAAATGACTTAACTGATGTGTTCCAGTCACCTTATGAATCATCTGCGGAAAAGCTTCTGCCCTCCACCACAGCTTACAGCCCAGATTCACTGGGCTAGAAGCAAAACTGTGTCAGGTCAACTCGGATGATATTTATTAAAACTATGACAACTGCAACTGGGTCATTTGGCGCTTTGTGGCCCAGTGGTGGAGCGTCCACACTCAGACAGGGATGTTGAGGGTTAAAACCAAGAGACATGCCAAAGATTGTAAAAATGGGTCCGAATGCCTTCCTGCTTGACGCTCAGTGCTAAAGGCTGGTTTAGGCACATGTGTCAAAGTCAAGGCCCGGGGGCCACATCAGGCCCGCCTAGTAATTCTATCCAGCCCTCCAGATCATTTTGTTTTATCTTTCGCTTATTTGTAACTTGTATAATTTGACAAAATATATTTTTATGGAGAGTAAAATATGGAAAGTTATTTAAGGTTTACCTTGATTTATTCTGGAATAATATTATTGTCTTTATATTATTCATAATTATGTTAAAAAGTTAAGTATTTACATTTTTAAGAATTGGCATTCTGCTAACTTTTTGGTCTATTAAAGCATTTACTAAGATTTTTTGGATATTTTTTAGTTTAGCTAATATTTCAGCTACATGCTAGTCGTTGCTAATTTTGGCATTTTAAAAGTTTTTTTTTTAGGGTGTTAGGCTAATATTTACACACTTTTACACACTATTTTAAAGCTTAGCTATTTTTTCCATTATATGCTAGCTAGCGTACCAAGCTAACCCACTGAGTGTCCACTTAAGTCAAAGTGGGCAAACACAGGTGGGGCTACCACAGAAACTGTGAATAAACCCAATAGTAATCCTCATTTTCTGCCCACTATTAAACCATATGGGGCCCACTTGGCTTTGCTAACTGGGCTGCTACAGATTCATGACAATTTGAGTGAAGAAAACTCAAATATAACATTTTAATATTAATTTTCTTTATATGTTGTTTATCATCAGAAAATGCTACAAGAACATGTTAAAATCACAATTTTCATCAGAGTGTGATTTTAAAACCTAACCCATAAAATATAATATTATACCTCCTCTGCTGTTTAAAAAT
>NC_050517.1:5534664-5550589 GCF_002922805.2 Oryzias melastigma
CAGCGGCTCCAGCTTTAACATTGGCCTCTGGCCCCTGAGACAACCCCCCACTACAAGAATGACAGAGGCCCCCATGAAAGAAACCAAGCTGTTTCTATTCACCTCCAAATGGATTCTCTTTCACTGCTGCTCCCCATGTCTGCTTTTCACCCTCCTTTACATCCTCCTTCTGCCTCCAGCAGCCTCTGCTCCATTCTGTCTGTCCCTCTGCTTTTGCCCCTCTTTTCTCTTTCATCCTTTATATTTCATTCACCCCCCCCCCCCCCTCCTCCTCCTGTTTCTCTTTGCCACATTTACAACATTTCATATCAATTCATTTTATATTTATTTAGTATGATCCATTTTCAGTTTTTTTATTTTGTCTAAAAGCTTGGTGAAGTCACATGATCAAACAGGATTTTTTTTTAAGTGAGTAAATAAAATCTTCCATTGTTCTTACCGGTTAATCCGAGGAAAAGATTTCAGTCTCTCTTGACAGTGGAGCTCACGGCTGGTTTGGATCGCACTTTACAACCATTCTCACTGAAGTTATCAGAGCCATTCAAGGCTGCCAACAAATACAAACTTAACTTGAGCAGTAGATGAGATCATTCCAGTGGAAAAACACTGCAAAGACGGAGATGCAAGCTAGCTATGTCACCTAAAATTAAGGATAAACTGCTTATTTTTTTCTTTACAAAATTAATCTCCCTCAAACTATAAAAATGAGGAAAAAAAAGCATCAAACACACACAAAATAAACTATTAACCCTTTAACACCAGAGCTCCAGTGTGTATGTTCTTTGATTTCACTTGTTACACACATACAAAACCGCATTTACGCACAAATCTGGGGTGAGACTCTTTTCACGTCTCCAAGATTTGTCCGTGATTGATCCATTTAAATGCTGAGTCCACACTTCAGAAGGCGGGAAAATGTTGGCAACTTGACACAATCATACAGCATCTCTGTGGAGCATCTCATGAAACCACCTAAAATTTGACCTAATAAACATAAAAAACAACAGAATCAAGAAAAAAGACAGTAAGACCTGCCAGTCGATTAGTAACAGCTATGTCGACTATTAAAAAATTCCATAACTTATTTAATAGTCGATTAGTTGTTTATACATGTATTTTCATTGAATCTCAAAACTACTTCTAATGCACACATGCGCAGTCGTGCTAATCTGGGTCAGCAGTGATGTCACAGGAAGTTATAGGAAGACTCTGGTACCATAACAACACATCAATGGAGATTTAAAGTGGGAAACAAAAAATAAAAGACAAAATTGTCCAGTGTAATCTCTGCAAGGCAGAACTTGTGTTCCACGGCAGCACTACTGTGATGCAGGAACACCAGAAGAGGAAGCACGCTGTGACTGAGATTTGTGTCCAATTTCTCCCCCTAATCCCGAACTCCTGAAAAACTATATAGTGTCCTGGATTTTAAAGGTAATTCGGACACAATGCTCACTACTTTTCTTTCGTTTTTCTGAACGCAGAGAATGGCATAGGTCGCCCCGCTACGCCAAGAGCAGCGGAGGTCGCCCCTCAAAGCCGAGAACAGCTGAGCTTTCTCCACGATATTGACGCAGAGAGCTGCAGAGGTCGCCCTGCAATGCCGAGAGTGTTGGTGGTCACCCCGCTACACCGTGAGCATTCAAGGTCACCCCGCTACAACATGAGCGTTCGAGGTCGCCCCGCTACACCGTGAGTGTTGGTGGTCACCCCGCTACACCGTGAGTGTTTGAGGTTGCCCCGCTACACCGTGAGTGTTTGAGGTTGCCACGCTACACCGTGAGTGTTTGAGGTTGCCCCGCTACACCGTGAGTGTTGGTGGTCCCCCCGCTACACCGTGAGCGTTCGAGGTCGCCCCGCTACACTGCGAGTGTTCGAGGTCCCCCCGCTACACCTTGAGTGTTTAAAGTTGCCCCGCTACACCGTAAGCGTTCGAGGTTGCCCCGCTACACCTTGAGTGTTTAAAGTTGCCCCGCTACACCGTGAGTGTTCAAGGTCGCCACTCTACACCGTGAGCATTTGAGGTCACCCCACTACGCCGTGAGCGTTCGAGGTCGCCCCGCTACACCATGAGCGTTCGAGGTTACCCCGCTACACAGTGAGCGTTCGAGGTTACCCCGCTACACCGTGAGCGTTTGAGGTCGCCCCGCTAAACTGTGAGCGTTCGAGGTCACCCCGCTACACCGTAAGCGTTCGAGGTCACCCCACTACACCGTGAGCGTTTGAGGTTGCCCCGCTACACCGTGAGCGTTCGAGGTCACCCCGCTACACCGTAAGCGTTCGAGGTCGCCCCGCTACACCGTGAGCGTTCGAGGTTGCCCCGCTACACCGTAAGCGTTCGAGGTCACCCCGCTACACTGTGAGCGTTTGAGGTTGCCCCGCTACACCGTGAGTGTTCAAAGTTACCCCGCTACACCGCGAGTGTTCGAGGTCACCCCGCTACACCGTGAGCGTTTGAGGTTGCCCCGCTACACCGTGAGTGTTCAAAGTTACCCCGCTACACCGCGAGTGTTCGAGGTCGCCCCTCTACACTGCGAGTGTTCGAGGTCCCCCCGCTACACCGCGAGTGTTTGAAGTTGCTCCGCTACACCGTGAGTGTTCAAGGTCGCCACTCTACACCGTGAGCGTTTGAGGTCACCCTTCTACACCGTGAGCGTTCGAGGTCACCCCACTACGCCGTGAGCGTTCGAGGTCACCCCGCTACACCGTGAGCGTTCAAGGTCGCCCCGCTACACCGTGAGCGTTCAAGGTCGCCCGCTACACCATGAGTGTTCAAGGTCGCCCCGCTACACCGTGAGTGTTCGAGGTCACCCCGCTACACCGTGAGCGTTTGAGGTTGCCCCGCTACACCGTGAGTGTTCAAAGTTACCCCGCTACACCGCGAGTGTTCGAGGTCGCCCCTCTACACTGCGAGTGTTCGAGGTCCCCCCGCTACACCGCGAGTGTTTGAAGTTGCTCCGCTACACCGTGAGTGTTCAAGGTCGCCACTCTACACCGTGAGCGTTTGAGGTCACCCTTCTACACCGTGAGCGTTCGAGGTCACCCCACTACGCCGTGAGCGTTCGAGGTCACCCCGCTACACCGTGAGCGTTCAAGGTCGCCCCGCTACACCGTGAGCGTTCAAGGTCGCCCGCTACACCATGAGTGTTCAAGGTCGCCCCGCTACACCGTGAGTGTTCAAGGTCGCCCCGCTACACCGTGAGCGTTTGAGGTTGCCCCGCTACACCGTGAATATTCAAGGTTATCCCGCTACACCGTGAGCGTTCGAGGTCGCCCCTCTACACCTTGAGTGTTTGAAGTTGCCCTGCTACACCATGAGTGTTCAAGGTCGCCCACTACACCATGAGTGTTCAAGGTTGCCCACTACACCATGAGTGTTCAAGGTCGCCCTGCTACACCGTTAGTGTTCGAGGTTACCCCGTTACACCGTGAGCATTCGAGGTCGCCCCGCTACACTGTGAGTGTTCGAGGTTACCCCGTTACACCGTGAGCATTCGAGGTCGCCCACTACACAATGAGTGTTCGAGGTCGCCCCGCTACACTGTGAGTGTTCGAGGTAACCCCGTTACACCGTGAGCATTCGAGGTCGCCCACTACAAAATGAGTGTTCAAGGTCGCCCCGCTACACCGTTAGTGTTCGAGGTCGCCCCGCTACACCGTTAGTGTTTGAGGTTTCCCCGCTACACCGAGAGCTGTGGAGATTTTTCCGCACTGTCAATGCCGAGAGCAATGGAGGAGATTGCCCCGCTACGCAGAGAGCGGCGTAAGTTGCGTCTCGACGGCAAGAACAGCAGAGTTTTCTCCGCAGTGTTGACGCCGAGAGCGGTAGAGCTTGTTTGCTAGCTAAATCGACCCTTGGAAAGCTGGCTGTCCGGCAGACGAAGAGCAGCTGTGGGATGGGGAGCGCTCTTGCCTCACAACGAGAAGGCCCCGGTTCAAGTCCCGGCTGGGGGATCTGAAAAACATCAACTGGGACCTTTCTGTGTGGAGTTTGCATGTTCTCCCCGTGCATGCGTGGGTTTTCACCGGGGACTCCAGCTTCCTCCCACCGTCCAAAAACATGCTTCATAGGTTCATTGGTGACTCTAAATTGCCCCTAGGTGTGAATGTGAGAGTGAATGTGTGTGATTGAGGCCCTGAGACAGACTGACGACCTGTCCAGGGTAAACCCCGCCTTCGCCCATCAGCAGCCGGGATAGGCTCCGGCACCCCCGCGACCCCGAAAGGGAAGAAGCTGACAAGAAAATGAATAAATCATTCGGACAATAATAAAAATATCTTTACCTCAAGCTAAACTCACTGTCGCTGTCAATCAAATCCAGACAACACCTGCCTCCCTAGCCCTGCCCCCTTTTTTTTGCATCTGCTTCATTGTTTCTAGCTATCAATTTCAGCATCTTCAGTGGCTAAATTCATCTTACAGAATTCACACTAGCATTATCACAGGTAATACTATATATCTAGTTCATAATTATGTTAAAAAGTTACAGTTTTAAAGTTTTTAAATTTTTTGTTTTAGAGTGTTCAATAAATGTTTATCCTGTTCAGCCCGTGATCTAAAGAGTGTTTTGGATTTTGGCCACCTGTGAGATTGAGTTTGACACTCCTGCCTTAAAGGAACTGGTGTGGTCTTAGTTCCAATCATGGTTGATTATAAGGCCAGTAATGAGGAGAGTTTCAGAGAGCTGCGAACAAGGCTGGAGATAAAAAGGAATTCTTTGAAGGCTTTTAGCTTTAAAGTTTGAGATGACCAGAGACAAAACAGAAGCAGCTGCCAGGCTCCTCCTCACAGATAACAAGCACATGGTTCCTCTTATCACACTGATGCTATCAGTGCAGAGTTACCAGAGCGTGGCCATCTTCTAGGTAGGCAGCACGCAACGCCTGGGTGGAGAAACCCCTGCACCTCCACCTTCATCTGGGAGAAAGGCTGCTCTCACAAACACACAAAGACAAGCTGGATCAAATGTTCTGATTCAGATGCTGTGGGGGACATGGTGCTAACGTGAATCCATGCGTGTTTAAACAGAAGGGAGAAAAACATACAAATGCCCACGTTTGAACTTTCAGCTTCTGAATTGGGTTTCGTGACAATCCAGGGACACACGCAGTCACACACCCTGTTCTTTGCTCTGTAAAAACAAAGGCGGCTCCAGCCTTATCTCCTCCATCACTCGGTCTCTCCGCTGCATCTCTTCACTGCCCCTCTCCCTCTGCATCTTTGTGAGACGAACAACAGACTCAAGGGGTTGCAGACCCGGTTAGATCTCAGTAAACCTCATTGAAGTTTCCCACACAGACTACATGTGTGTCTGTGTGTATGTGAGAACCACAAGGAGGATTTCCTCCTCACTGGGTGTCCACTTCCTTCTCTGTTTGGGCCATTCATGCCTGTCACTTTTCAGACACAAACTGGCGCCTTGGCTCTGCTCTCAGGCCACTTCAGGCCATCTTCAAACTCTAAACATTCATCTACAAATTAATACACAGATTTCTGCTCTATTTTAATTTATTAGTTGATGCATTAAGGAAAACAGACTTTTAATGTGCAACAAATTATTTAAAAAATGGTTTGTGAGTCCCAGTTGTAGCTACATATATAGCATTACCTGCAATAATGTTAATGTGAATGCTGTTAGCTGAATGGGGTCGCTGAAGATACTTGAGCTGATTGCTAAAGATGCTGACATAACTGAAATCACTGAAGCTAATAGCTGAAATCACTGAAGCTAATAGCTGAAATCACTGAAGCTAATAGCTGAAATCACTGAAGCTAATAGCTGAAATCACTGAAGCTAATAGCTGAAATCACTGAAGCTAATAGCTGAAAACACTGACGCTAATAGCTGAAATCACTGAAGCTAATAGCTGAAAACACTGAAGCTAATAGCTGAAAAAACTGAAGCTAATAGCTAGCTGAAATATTAGCGAAATGCAAAATCAGCCTAAAAACTGGTGCAGTAAGCTAAAACATTTGCTGATCTCCAAACTAACCTAAAAAAAGGGAAAAAAGCCAATATCTCAGATCAAATTCAGGTCCGCTGTGTCTCTTTCTACGCGTGTCCAATCCGCTGCTCGGCGCTTGTCCAAAAACATTTTCATAAACACTCCCACTCTGTGTGGGAGGAGCTACAAACAATTGGTAATCATGTCTCCATGTCTGGAATCACTCAGAGACTCTCCCAGAATGGTAGGGGTGTCAAACTCAACCGCACGGGGGGCAAAATCCAAAATGGTAAATGGCGTATACTTGTATAGCGCTTTCTACCCTCCTTCGAGGGCCCAAAGCGCTTCACAGTCACAGACCCATTCACCCATTCACACACACATTCACACACTGGTGGTGGCTCCGCTGCCGAACACTGGCGCCAACCTCCCACCAGAGGCAATTCGGGGTTCAGTGTCTTGCCCAAGGACACTTTGACACATGGGCGGGCAAGGCGGGAGTCGAACCCGCTCACTTCTGATCAGGAGTCGACCGCCCTACCACTGCACACAGCCGCCCCAAAACACACCTTAGGTCGAACAGGATAAAGATTTATTGAACATTCTAAAACTACATTTTTAAAACTTTAAAAATTTAACTTTTTAACATTACTATGAATAATTAAAAGGCAGGAATATTATTCTAGAATAAATCAACTTAAACCTTAAATAACTTTCAATATTTTACTCTCCATAAAAATATATTTTGTCAAAATTATACAAGTTAAAAATAAGCGCAAGATAACATCGGGTCAATAATAACAATAAAATAAAACCATCCGCCCCGTGCACTGACTTAGACACCTGCAGTACGGTGAGCTTTCCCATCTACTGCAGGAGCCGCATCTGAAAGACGGATGCTTTCAGCGGTACTTCCACGTCTCTGTGACCCACTTTGATCAATCAGCTTCTCCTTTCTAGACTCCACCCACTGCTCACGCCATCAACAGGTCACGGACCAAAGTTCTTGATTGGTTGACATGACGCAAATTCAAAGCCAAAGTTCCGATATTTGAACTCGCTGCCAGACACTCAAAACGCCTTTGACCTTTGATCGCGTCTGGACATGGACTTTGCATTAAAGCTGGACGCCTCCGATGTGCAAATCATATTCAGTATGAACTTGATTCCATGCCTGTCATCTCAGGATAATATTATTGGCTTTTTTGTCGCTAAGCAATAAAAACAAAAAAGAATGACATGGCGCTAAAAATCTCTGGCCATTTCAGAACCACCTGTTACCATCCCAGCGTTAATGTTTAGCAGCTTCACGTAAACTTCTTAACCCAGGAAATGTTCCCGCTCAGAACGCTTAATTCTAATGGCCAGATTCACACATACTGCAGACTGAAACCTCCGTGAACACATTGGTCATATTTTTGTGACTGAGGTGTGTCTAGATTGCACAGATGGCGTGTTATTACAAAACAGAGCCAGGATGTTTACAGTGTGAACTTCAGTCCCCTGAGTTATATAACTCCATTAACATGTTGGAAACCTTCGAGAAATCATTGACTCATTGCTTTCCTTTTCTTTAACTAAACATTGATTACTGCACTTCAGAACTTATGAATGCATTTTTAGTTAATTTGAATTTTGGGCTTGGTTTAAGGGAGTAGAGAAGAAGAATCTGTAAGTTCTGCTTTGCAGGTGTCTTCACTGTTTTGATGAGAAAGTTTTGCCCAAACATCAGTGTGTTCTTGTTGCAGAATCATGTGAACAGAAACGCCTTCCGCCATCACTTTCTGCAGTTGAATGAAAACAGGAAGTGTGGCGCTGAAGGACGTCCTTCGACAGAGGGTCAGCAAACAAACAGAGCTGCTGGATCCACACGGGGCTGAGGAACACAGGAAGAGCTGACAGGGAGCACAGAGAGTCTCACAACTTTTAGAGGCTTTTTTTGCTTGTGTTTCGGGCATTTAAGTAAGAATAAAAAAAGCAGACGTGAAGAGGAAAAAGAAAATGCTACTCAGAAACACCAAAAGAGCAAAAGCCACAGAAGGAGGGAGAACATTGTCCCAAAGAGACCATCTCCTGCACTCACTGATATACAAACAGCATCCATGTCAGCCAAAGGAGTCCATGGATAAACCAGGATGCCGCTGTTCTCAATTTAACACCAAACCTTATGTGTCAAAGTCAAGGCCCGGGGGCCGGATCCGGCCCTCTGGGTGATTATATCCAGCCTGCCAGACAATTTTAGTTATTAGCGGTCTGATTATCTTGCACTGGTATATATTGCAACACATCCTCATCCCCAAGTCGACACATACTGACGTTTGGTTAAGGACCCCTCCACGTCAAAGACTTGTGTTTTGGGTGTCCACGGCTCCTCGTTTTTTGACATCCAATCAAATTTAAAGCTCCTCAACCTCAAGGACCGCAAACCGGTACTGCATACCAGAATGTTTATATTGAAGGTGCCAAACACACGTGAAAGACAGATTTATTATTCAGCGCTTTATTGAATTATAGCAGGCTTAGAATAAAGTAGTTTTTTCATTGTTATTAGTAAATGAAAGAGGAGCTGGAGGGAGTGGTCAGGGAGAGGAAAGTCTGATCATCTTTGGTTAGACTGCTGCCCCCCCGACCCAGTCCTGGATGAGAGGAAGAAGATGGATGGATGGATTTTTCCAAATTTTTAGTTTTGTGTTGTTACCATACATTGAACCAGCACCAAACCATGACCCAAAGATCAAGGTTTGAACCAAATCATAGAGACCCTGTAGACCAGGGGTCCCCAAACTACGGCCCACGGGCTCTTCTAAGGGGGTAGAAAAGCACTTTACAGATGTACACCATTTACTATCTTGTAAACAAGGCAAAGACCAACAACTATCTTCACAGCATAGGTGTTGATATTTGCCATTTCCCTTCCTGAACAGCAAAGAAGTCAGTGTTGTAAAGCATTGTACTCTGTCGTTAGAGGTCCAACATATCCTCTGGGTAAATGATGACAGATTGTCCATCTCTGAATTCTTGAGCTTTCATGACTTCCTGTTTTGTGTTCTTGAGGGAAGGCTCATTTCTCCAAAACAAAGAGACTTAAGGCTGGTTATCTCTGTTGCTGCAAGTTTCTAAAGTGCACTAAAGCCTTGTGGGATTTGAATGCTTGCAGTGTAATTGCACTTTAGTCTCTAGGTTTAAGCAAACAGTCGTTTAGGCTTTGCAGCACAGAGGACAGCCATATCTACACCACAGCAGTACTTTACTGACAAAACAACTCTTGCTTGAATTTCAAAACACAAAATGTGTGGATATTTGTTTGTGAAGGAGGTCAGAATGGATGCCACATCACCCTTTTGACCCCTTCTGACCCCATCTCAGTTATCTCCCCCCTGAAGAATGCCAACTGCTTGTCAGGAAGTGAGGTGAGCCGGGCAGGCTGGGGCAGGCCCGGCTCTGCGGCAGCTGTTTCTGCGCCACACACAAACACAGACGTCCCTGCAACACACTGCTCCTCCACATACAAGCAGGCCTGAAGAATGGGAGGAATGTGCTTAATGCTGGGAAAGGGAAGAGGCCCTGCAGCAGCGTGGGTAATGACCCCTCAGAATGGGAGATGATGAGCTGGCAGGCCGGATAAGGGCAATTATCCAGTTGTTTGCTAGTTGTTGTGTGACCTTTTGCACGCTGTCCCCTTTTATGGGACAGTTACTGCAGTTATTCCAACTGGAGTGTTGTTGGCGGGAAAAACCACAGAAGGAGACTAGCATGAGACCTGAATGCACGAGTTAATGAATGCATGTCCACATTTGAATAACAGGCTGCTTTTCCACAACTGAAACATGCAAATGTTGTTTTTTCCCCAGCCTCCCACCCCCATGTGTCATGCAGGTTACGCTGGAATCAGCACATGCAGTTTGCATTAACCCAAGCCACAATTTGCAAAAAAACATATATTTAGATAAGTTTCAAACATGTTCACCTGCATGTTTTACTGTTCAGCATGAATTAGCAAGAGAAGGCAGAGCAACACTCAAGACAACAGTCCAGCGTCCTGGAATGACAGAAAAGATGTCACTTTCTTCAAGTAAAATGGGTGTGTATTCCCATCATTATCATAGTGAACATATTTCACATCATTTCTCACAGTAATGCGTCTTCACCACTGAGGATGCAAATACAAGATGAACGTCAATGTGTGAAACATTTTAGACAGCAATTCACGGCCTTAGATCAGACTCAGAGTAAAATATTAAGATGTAATACTTGTGTGTGCTCAGAGTTCTGTTCAGTTTATTTTACATACTGTGACGCACTCATATATCAAAGTCCCATTCTGATTTTTTTTAACATGTTCTTGCAGCATTCTCATGTTGGAGGACAGATATAAAAGATTTTACAGTAAAAGCTGTGTTTCTGAGCATTTCTGTATTCAAATTGTGTTGGATCAGGTTCCAACCTGCGGTCGGAAAAAGCTCAGGCTTGTGACGCAGCAACTCATGCATTCACTTAAAGACAAATAGATTCATTATGTCTTCATTTTCCTCGTCTAAACTGGAATCTAGATCAAAACTGAACGGATAGATAGCTCTAATAAGGCATGCCGTTTTATTAATATTAGCTTGAGCTTATGAGGTGCTAAAAGTTATCAGACAAAAAGGCCCCCTTTCTTCTTAGACTTTGAGGGTGTTTTGGAGTTAGACTAACATTTCAGCTACATGCTAACTGTTTTGGCTAAATTAGTTTTTTTTTTTTTTTTTTTAGCTTTAAAGGATGTTTTGGAGTTTAGCTAATATTTCAGCTGTTTTAGCTGACCTAATTTATTTTTTCAAGGCTAATTTGGCATTTACCTAATAGTTTAGCTGACTATCAATTTCAGCATCTTCAGCGTCCAAATTCAGCTTACAGCATTCACACTCTCTGTACTGTCTATGGCTCCTTCTGCTGTGCAGAAAATATGTCTTAAGAAACGACGCAGGTCTTTAGATTTAGGCTAAAAACTGCATAAATCGTACTTAAAAGGCCACTGGGAACGATTTAACAATAAAAAACATAACATTAATGTTCTTGGATGTTACACAGTTAGTTGATTTATATTACAACTTTAATTCTTCGTTTTGTAACACCTGTTGTCTTTTAGACGCATCAAACATCAGAAAACACAACTACTGTGCTCACTACAACACAACTCTGCATCAAAGCTGGACCTCAGCCCTGTGTTGTGGTTTTCAAATCTACAGACTCTTGACAAAATACAGCATTGTTTAAACAAAACACAGAAAAAAACTAATCTTATGTTTTGGATACATCAGTTTTGTTTAAGCAAAAAGACTGAATGGTTGCAAACATAAATAGATAAACCACTGAAGACTGAAAAATTGGGTAATTTATATATTCTTTAGACTGGTTCTCTGAATACCATTGTTAAAGATAACTTATGTAAAAACGACACACTGCTGTACTCGTTCTGTTGTTAAGGGCTTGTTTTAACTTATAACCTCTTATTATACCGTAGTCCTTCATTAATTGAGGTTCATCTTTCATGGTCTCGCTGTTTTGTGGAATAGTTTCCAGTGCAACTTTGCATGTTTTTTTTTTAAAGCACACTGTGTTGCATCTTTATTAGCTGTTGATCTTGTCAATCAATCTCCTCTGTGCTGAGTCTCCTGTACAGAATAAGTTCAACTGGCCAGATCAGTATAAACTTTTATTTTCCTTCTTTAATTAATACTGGACCTCGACTTTGACACGTGCCTTATGGTAAAGTATAAAGTGACATGGTAATAGAGCATTTCGGCACACGTCAGTGCTTTCCTCCAGGCCAGAATCAGACAATTTACTTGATTTCGTAAAGTCTCCTCTGCTGTAAAGTGTTGTGGTGAAAAGCTGTGTGAGTTTCCGCTGGAATTACGGTAATTACGTAAACGGTTGAGAAGTTACGGTAATTCAAAGAATGTCAACACTGTTGCTAAAGCTCCGGTGTAAAAGGGTTAAACCAAAGCAAAAGCTTGTTTTGAACACCCTCCACCCAGGAAGACAAAAAAGACAGAAGAGTGGAGTGGTGGACCACCCAGACGCTCAGACTCTCAGATGCAGAGCGGCCACCATTGTGCAGGATTTTGGGGTCAGTCCAGAAGAACCGGTCTCTCTCCACTCCACATCCTTTGACATAGTTTGCACAACAGGTGACCTTTGACCGACTGAGCAAATTGCCTTTGAGGAATCGAGGAGGACACAATGTCTCCAATTCCACACTTTATAAAAGACAAACAATAGATGAAGTTGTAGCAGTTCATTAGCTGCAGCCAAGAGAACGAGCAGTTTGTGTTAAACAGTTCCAGAGCTGAGATCACAGAAGTTAACCTCTAGAACAGCCAGCTCCAGGAAATCTCTTTCACCTGAGACTGGATGTCTTATCTCCTGCATATCCCACTTCTTTAGCTGCCTTTACCTTCAGAACGTCTGCTGCTCATTTCCATTTAAAGCTCGTCAGCAAAATTTTTTTAGAATTTTCAAACACAAAAAATATATTTATTAAAATGGTACTAAATACAAGGGCTCTAAATACAAGGGCTGCACGGTGGCGCAGTGGTTAGCGCTCTCGCCTCACAGCGAGAAGGCCCCGGTTCGAATCCCGGCTGGGACCTTTCTGTGTGGAGTTTGCATGTTCTCCCCGTGCATGCGTGGGTTTTCACCGGGGACTCCGGCTTCCTCCCACCGTCCAAAAACATGCTTCATAGGTTCATTGGTGACTCTAAATTGCCCCTAGGTGTGATTGTGGGAGTGAATGTGTGTGTGATTGTGGCCCTGCGACAGACTGGCGACCTGTCCAGGGTGTACCCCGCCTTCGCCCATCAGTAGCCGGGATAGGCTCCGGCACCCCCGCGACCCCGAAAGGGATGAAGCGGTCAAGAAGATGGATGGATGGATGGTGCTAAGCAAACATTTTCTTTTTGCTTACTGTATTTTTGTGGAAAAATACAATAGTAATAGTACTAAATACTAAATACAAATTATAGTAATAATTTGTATTTAGTATCTAGAAAGTATAACACCTTTTAGCCATTTCTTACACGTACAAAGGTTGGATTTCATTGCTATTCGGACACTTTCAAGCCTTTCGGGTAAAGGAAATGTTTACAGCCATGAGGTGACAGTCATCGTAGTGATAACTGTGTCACATCTGTGTCACATCAAGTACTACATAACAGCAACCTGTGGGGATACAGATACAGAAAATCACAGTTGCTCATTTTTATTTTAAAAGCTAGAAATCCCTGTTACTGCAGTCACAGATTCACCTGATTTACTCAAGCCTCAGCCTGGCATCCCTTTCATCAGCTGAGTCGCCACGTGTCAAAGAAATGTTGGACTGAAACCCACAGACAGATTTTGCGTCAGCGCTCGGAGCAGCTGTGACAGTGACACACGGTGACAGTAAGCAGACGGCTGCTTTACAACCACAGTCAACAGCCATTCGCCAACTGCCTGAGATCCAGAGATTACCGCAGTCACTGCCCGGCATCCTGGGCCACCAACTGTCAACACACTGAGCTGAATCACATATGACGGAAGGGCACATGGACCCGCTCAGGCCTCTGACTGGGTTGTTTCATGGAAGAGTAAAGCTGATCTGTGAGGGCTGTGGGACATACAGCACAACAGTTGTTGGGCTTATATCAAACAAAATCATCACTAAATTATGTGTTATGAAAAAACAGAACGAGGCATACACAGGAATAAATAACTATTTATTTAATAATGTTTTATACACCTTATCATTTCATTTGTCCACAACTGGACAAACTGTTAAACATTTTTAGAGAGAGGAAAGAATGTGTTGAACACAGTTGGTTTCCTCTCAGAAATTTGACACAATCTTGAATTCTTTCCTTCTTACGAACATCAATGGAGGTGCTGTGATGGCCACTTTATTCTCTGACCAGTTTCTCATATCAACATATGCCGAAAAGTCTCTGGATTGCATGATCTTGGAAGGCCTTACCAAATCAGTGGACTTCTACAGAAGTGTCTACCTGAGGCTGAAATAACTGGACCAAAACAGCCACCGTAGCCAGCCGTAAACACGTTAGGAATGAGACGATCGGTTAGCCGTTGACAAATGTTAAGTAGTGATCGTTGTGTCAGCAAAAAGGAAGTAATTGGTCCAACTGATTACTTGTTAGAGTGTTAATTTTAACACAACTAAAAACACTCATTAAACACTTTTCTGTCATCCTAAAAGCTGCATTGTAGTTCATTTTAGAGCTGCCACGATTGGTCGGCTAATCGACGACTAATCGACTGTTAAAATAGTCAATGACTAATTTAATAGTTGATTAGTTGTTACTTTATATTCTATGGACTCAGAGTGTAGTAAAAATGAACAAAGTTTTGAGCGTTCAGCACCAAAAAATGCACTTTTTACATTTGAGTCACCAAAACTTTACCTTTTGTGAAAAATAGTTTCAGATGCTGACCTCATTAGAGATCAGGATTATACTTTCCATCAAACTCATTTTGACAGGTGACCTTTGACCTCATATACCCTTTATATAAAAAATTGATTTTAAATTATGTCATCTTGAGGGGCGGGGGACTTGTCAAAATGAGTTTGATGAACAGTGTAGGGTCAAAGGTCACCGGTCAAATTAAGTTTGATGGAAAGTTTATTCCTTATCTCTCTTTCTCATTTGATGTAATCTTGTTTGAATTACAGAATCTAATGGACAGAGGTTGGACAATGCATTAGATGTTTAACAAACTATCTTCACTGTCTTTATTTTTAGTTAGTTTGAAGCTAAGCTTTCTCAGTTTTTTAGATTATTCTGAAGTTTAGCTAATATTTCAGCTAGCTGTTTTGGCTAATTTAGTCATTTTTTTTAGTTTTTAGACCAATTTCGCAATTTGCTAATATTTTACCTAGTTATCAGCTTCAACCACTTTAGCTATTATCTTCAGCTTTTTTAGTTCAATTTTAGCATTTTCAGCTATCAGCACTAGCATGTTTAGCTATCAGCACTAGCATCTTCAGCAGCCACATTTAGCTTACAACACTCACTCTAACATTATCGCAGGTAATGCTATATCTCTAGTTTTTAAAATGTTTTAGCGTTATTATTTTTTTTTTTAATGAAGATTAAAGAAATGAATTAATTTAATTTTTTTCCGTGTGTGTCTTTCTGGAAAACCATAATTGTTTACGTTTAGGCTGTGATTGTTACACTTTTTCTGTTGGCCCACAAACCGACATCAGAGAAGAAAACAGTAATGTGGCCCTCACAGGAAAAATGGGACCCTTGAGTTAAAGTATTGCAGCAACAACCTTCTCTCCTCGTTCTCTTCCTCTCTTGCCTAACTCTCACCACAGCCGGCCCAACCGGGCTTATTACATTTCTTCACTCCTGCAGGTCCAGCTGCTCACAGGTCTCATGCGTGGCTGCACAGACTTAAAAGATCTCCGTCACACTAATGCCTCTTAAGCACAAATCTCCTCAGCAGAGGAAAGCTCAATGCTGACAGTATCTTCTAGAGAAGCTCACATTTTCACATGGTGAACTGCATGCTGGGAAGCCGTACTGGAGCAGGATTTAGGGAAAAGAAATCAGGGGTTACTGTGTCATGGCTGACACAATACAAAGTGATTTTTGTGTCATCAAATTGCAAGCAAAAGTCACAGTTTTGAGATCAAAATGTTTTAAATAGCAAAAAAAAAAAAAAGTAAAGTGTTAAGAATAAAAATTCATAATTTGCAAAAAATGTTTTTATTTAATTTCAAACACTTTTTTGCTTTTAAAAAAATACTATTACGATTGCAATTTAAAAAAAATGTTGCTATAAAAATATTTTTGCGATTACACCCAGCCAGCAAGCCCAAGTGGGCCCCATATAGTTTAAAAGTGGGCAGAGAATGTGGGCGGGTTTGTCCACAGTTTCCGTGGTGGCCCCAGCTGTGTTTACCCACATTGGCTTAGGTGGCTATGCTAGCCAGTCG
>NC_050517.1:5552334-5554461 GCF_002922805.2 Oryzias melastigma
AGCAGTTAACCATCTGCATCTTATCTGATACTAAAATGTCATCAACTTTGAGGGAGAGAGGCAGTGCAGGAGAAGGTTTATTTTCTAAATGCCGACCAGGAGTCAGCAGAGCTAGCAGGGTCGCTGTCCAGGCCTCCAGTCCCTAGGCAGCGGAGCCAATGTGGGCAAACACAGTTGTGGCCACTACGGAAACTGAGGACAAACCCAATTGGGGCCCACATTCTCTGCCCACTTTTAAACTATATGGGGCCCTCTTGGGCTTGCTGGCTGGGCAGCACCAACGTTTTTACATGCGCAGTGCCTCGTCTCGCTTTTGCTCTATCTTTGATTTTGCGTTGACACGGTTCTGTTAGTGGCAGCCTGCTAATTGCTCTCGATTAAACCTATTACTGTGTTTTTGAACCAAAGGAAGCTCAGGATCATGAGGTGTAATAGTTCAAACAAAAGACACAGAGATAAATTTGTCATTCAGTCAGACTTAAACAATTGCGTTTACAGGAACTCAAGAACTATTTTGTAACATGCTACACATTAGTGACATTAGCATATTCACAATAGCTATGAGATATCTGATACCTGTAGTACACGTGTCAAAGTCAAGACCTGAGTCCGGATCCGTCCCGCTGGGTAATTATATCCAGCCCTCCAGATTATTTTACATTTTTGCTATTGACGACCTGATGTTACCTTGCATTATTAACATATTAAAGCAACACTTCAATTATGGAGACTGAGAGATCAGTGACAATTATCTTTGGTTTTCTGTTTGAAAAACACAGAGTTTATATCACAATGGTGTCATCATCCTCTCCTTCGATCTCATTCATGGTGCAGACAGAATTAAGCACAACCAGATAACAATAACTAAACAAAACAGAGTAAAACCACCAAATAACAAAACACAAAGCCAAGAAAATGGAATGATTTAAATTAGTTTTTTGCTGAAAAGCACACATTTTATTTTTATTTCTCGGCTTTGTTTGTTTTGTTTGGCATTATGTTCATATTTTGGTCATTTAAACAAGATATATTTTACAGAGATGAAAATCTTTGGGGATTTTTATAAGTGTAATTATTAATTTAAAATTATATAACAGTAAAGAAATTTGAGTATTTTTTCTAACTAGTATAATTTTGACAAAATATATTTTAATGGAGTGTAAAATATCGAAAGTTATTTAAGGTTTAAGTTGATTTATTTTGGAATAATATCCCTGTCCATTTTTATGTTAAAAAGTAACTTTTTAAAGCTTTAAAATAAAGTATTAGAGTGTTCAATAAATGTTTATCCTGTTCAGCCCACGACCTAAATGTGAGTTTTGGATTTTGGCCCCCTATGAAATTGAGTTTCTGCTTTAGAAGGGAGTTACATGTTATCTACTACAAGTATCAGATACTCTAACACAAACGTTACTACACTAACTCCCAACCTTGTTAGTAACATGTAAAGAAAACAGTCTTCATGCTAATTGCGTTAGCGTATTTACAAAAAACACCCATCACAACATTTTGACAGAACGCCATGTACTGCTCAAAATTCTTCCACATCAGTAAACAACACCAGAATGAATCTATGAATAAGGCGCTCCAGATTATAAAGCATATTCTTTTTTAAGTGCACCTTATAGTGCTGAAAATACAGTGGTTTGTCAGACACTTGAATGTAACTTGTTTTCCGTATGGAACCATAGGGAGCTGCAGTCACAGACATCCTCAAGAATCATTTGGTGATTTGACACTTTAATTCAATCTTTCATGCTCAGCAATAAACACAGACACTTGTTTTCACTTTTTAGAGAGACCCATGGTGGATTCTTGGGGTGAGCTCTATCATTATAAACCACTGACCTGGAGGAGGGCTGTATGTATCCAAGGACATACATGGAAAGCCGAAACTGTTTTAAACTAGCCGAGTTAACAGAGATGACCTCAACCATCTGAGGGTTTCATAAACATAACTCATTAGAAACGGGTCTTCTGTGGGGAATATTGTCACCATACATGGATGTATGTCAGTTTGAACTGTAGCATTCCTTGAGTCTAGACCAGGGGTCTCAAACTCAAATCAGCCGGGGGCCACTACAGGCGGCGTCTAGTTGAGGCCGGGCCGCATCAGGATTTTCACAA
>NC_050517.1:5555862-5561475 GCF_002922805.2 Oryzias melastigma
CTTTCATATGAAGACGGGGGCCGCAAATCATCATCCTGCGGGCCGCAAATGGCCCGCGGGCCGCGAGTTTGAGACCCCTGGTCTAGACGCTCGCCTCAGCAGTGCAGAAAAGCATGAGGCCACTTTCCAACTAACCAGCCACTCACAGGAAGCCCCTCTGGTGGGGGCCGCTTTAAGCTGTAATCTACTTCCCTAATTCCAATTCTGTCACACAACTCAGCAAACAGCAAGAAGAAACGCACTTTGTGGTTGTAAGAATTATTGCCATCCATGCAAAGAACTAAAGAACGTAATGCCTAATATATGAATACTTTACATTTAGCAATATAAAAGACAGTTCTCTAAAAATTGTAAATGTACTACTTTTTTTTCTATGGAACAAACTCAGTCAGTTTTGGTTAAAAGTATAGAAATGTGCTTGTGGGGTAAATGTACCTTTTTGCTTGTGCCCCTGTAAACATACTATGTTCAAACATTTTATATTCCAACATTTCCGGGAAAGCCTCAGCTAACACCCATTGCCATAAATACAGTAAGTTTATGAATAATATAAATATAAATGTAAACCTGTTGTATTTTAGGAAACGAATACAGATTAAGAAAGGACTTCTCAAATTTCCCAAACAACTCCATTATATTAAGGTTGATTTTTTGGTCATGATTTTACTGGCACTTCTGCTTTCATATATATTATTGTACGACTGTTGTAAGCCTGCATCTGAGCCAAAGAAAAACTAACAAAACAGCTGGCAAAGATGGGGAGGATTGATATAATAACGGTATAAATGTATATTCTGATTGACCGGTGGTTCAAAAAGGAAAAATTCCGTAGACTTCTATAGAGAAATAAACAGCTGTTACTCAGTAATTCTATATGTCAGTATAACCATTCTAGCTCTGATATCTCTTTCTAACATGTTGCAAAACCAAAAGTTATTTCCATTAATTTTTTTTTTCTGTCACAAGTTATTCAAGTTATAAACTGGCCTATCCGATGCCTCAGTGAAAGCATGTGGTGCCTGCTGGCTCCGCCTCCAACGTTCAAAATGTTTGATTGACAGATTCTCACTAGCTAATGTCAGTGGAAGGGGTGTGGCTTTCCAACAAGCTCGTTCCTGATCAGTGAGAGTCGTTGCCACGGACATAATGACTCGAAGCGACTTGAACCAATCGTCTCCTGGGTCCAAAGTGTGACCAAAAAGGTACCAAAGTCCGTATTGTGGAAAAATGGCGACTGAAACAACTTCCTTTTGTTAGAACTGGAGGTAAGACATTTCCTGTTGGTGTCATCGCAGGCAAAGCTTCCTCCATCTCTATGTATGTCAGTGGTGTCAAAACAAAGGAATGATGGGATAGGATTGTAGGGTTACTTCCATGCCAGCAGTCCCACTCACAACCTATAGTACATTTCTGACGGAGCAATCACGGAAGTTATTCTGGAATTCATTCATTGTCACATCATGGATGATGTTGAGCGAGTAGCTTGGGTTTATATGTTTTGGAGAGCTCTACAGAGATACTGGCAAACACATGGCTGAGTTTGTTTTCATCTGATCTTTCAGAGTCTCTTTGTTCCTTGTACTTTTACTCTTGCAGTGAGAGCTGCAGCTGAGGGTCAATTAAAGGTTACTTCTGTCTGTCTGTGGTCCAGTTTGAGCTTTAACCCAAGAGGGGAAATAAAAATAAAACTGGGGGATCTTTTTATTATTGTCTTGATGAAACTACCTCGCTAAGCTATCCACTGGCCGGCTGGCTAGCGTAGCCGTCATCCAGCTCAATGAGCTCTCTGACGGGCTGGCGATCTATCCAGGGTGTATCCCACCTTCGCCCAACAGTAACTGGGACAACTTCCAGGAACCCAGCGGCCCTGTGGGTTAAGAAAACGGATGGAAGTTAATGACAAAAACCCTCACGTCGAGGAGCCATCTTGAATGTTTATTTCTACTCTTTGATCTAGTCAATGAAAACATCACGTGTCCAAAGCTGAGTCCCTGATTGGTTGACGTGCCGCATCAACCCGCCGCTGAAATCATGCCACAGAAGATCGCGTCTTTACATTGACTTAACATTGAAACTTGACGCATCCGCCGCGCCAGCGGCGTTCAGTGGGAATGCGCCATAAGTCTTGATTATTCTGTAAGTTTGTTGTGACGATGGCATGACTGTTTATGAAGACAAAGTGGAGATGTATGGCCTAATAGGATGGTGACATGTTTGAAAAAAGCCAGAGGAGTTTGAGGAGGAGCCAGGGAGATGATTTAGGCTCATTCTTGAACAACCTGGACAGACAGCTAAACTATGACAAAACTGAACCATGCAGAGGAGCAGTGATGTAGAACACAGATCTACACCAGAGTGGCTGACAGGGAAAAAGTCAAGGGCTTGGTGTACCTAAGTCATCAAGACTTCACTCTTATGGAACTATTCATTCATCTATCTACCTAATGAACCTACTGTGTCCTTTGGGGGACACGTGGTTGCTGGAGCCTATCCCAGCTCTTCTTGGGGGATACATCCTGAACATGTTGCCAGTCTGACAACGGCCCTTCAGTGAACTAAAATGATGTAAACATCAATAACTGTCGATGAATGGAGGATCTTCGAGCTGTTCAATCATTGAGATTCTTAAGGATACATCTTTTGCTTTCTCTTTTATTAAATAAACTCAAACATCAATTTTAACCAGAAGTCACATTTGTCCAATCTATCTTTTGGAAGTTGGTGTAAGTCTGTCCTGTTCACATTACATGCTTGTAATTTTTCCATTTTCCCGTTTTTTATGTGAACAGACAGTTCTGTAACTTGCTTTGAAAATGCTTTGTCTTTTGTGTTTGTGTGAGAAATCCACTTCCTCCCTTCCTGGCGCCCCGATCATGACTTAGCCACAACACGGGCCCCTTTCCCATTACCCCCTCTCATTCCGTTAGGAAGACCGTCTGTGAGGTCAAGGGTTTGAGAGCTGCTTAAGGAAGTCTTCCGGTCAATACGAGCATGGAGGAAGTCGGGATTATGCAGAAGTTCCTTGATGTTCTTTGACAGTTTACCTGAAATCAACACTATACTAACTGAACTATGCCGCTTCATGTGAAAGTGCTAATGCAACCATTGCAATACAACACACAATATGACAACTAATTAAAGAAATGTAGATCTGTTGCTAAAATAACAGTTGATTCTGTGAAATGAGAAAAGTTTTTGAGCTTTCCAAAGTGCAAACAGATTCAGTTTAATAACTGGGATGATTCAAACTGTATATTTGTGGGCAGACTTGAAACAGATTTTAGCTACAACATTATCTGTCCTGTTGTGTTCTTCTGGACTACACATGAACTTTGTCTAAACCACCTCCTAATGTACTCTTTGTTAAAAAAAATATCCAGTTTCTGTCTGCAGTCGAAACGCTTTGAGTGGAAGTTTGAGGAAGATGATTTTGTGTCTTTATAGGTTAAAGTCAAACTCCAGTTTAATTTGTATCAGTTTGTTCCCAGTGGTCTTTAATTATGATTGTGCATTTTTAAGACATAGTTCCTCCAGAGTGGCAGGAGTTCATCAGAAATTTACCTCTGGGTTGTGGGGGGGACTGTCGGCAAAGAAGTAACCCTGTGTTGATATCCCAGCATTCCTTGGTCTCCTGCCAGCTTACAGCCCGTCACAACCCCACCATAACACGAGTGTAAATGGTAGAGTACAGCTTAGAACCAGATACCAGCTCATGCGAGGTAAATGTAGATGCTCATGGATCTATTTATCTGCAAATGGATGCATCAGAATTGGAGTGGAGCAGGTGTAAAGAGGAGGCCGAGGCCTTTGATTCTTTCAGCTCTTCTTTACCTGACTTCTCTTCTTTATGATAAAGTGTTCTGGAAAAATAATTTCAAAAACTCTTCATCTTACTGCTAACTGGATGTTATGCAAATGAACAGATAAAATACTCTTGAACAAAAGGAATCCAGGTACATTAAACAAATACAGGTACTTAAAAATAAGAGGACATTCATCAAAGAGTTCAGTAAATCTGAGGATCAAAGGGGAAGAGAATTAATCATATTGATTAATTTGCCAAGCAGGGATTCCCCTCCTTTAGTCACGGTATTGATAGCCGGCCAGTTGGATGGAATCCACTTTGCTCTATCAATTGCTGATGGATGTGTGGTCTGGAGGGACCTCTTTGAAGTCAGGAACAAAGGGTTCCTGTTGGTTACACAGGTCAGGATTGGCGATGTGTGAAATCTAGTCCCCAGAGGGGAAAACAGGAGAAGACACTTGGCTTCCCATGGGACGCCTCTCTCAAAGGTTATCTGGAAAACTGTTCACATCCATGAACATTGGCAAGTCATCAGATGATTCCAAACTTCAAAGGTAAAGTTTAAGGTTCAAGGCTTCCTCTTTTTGGCCAAATATCCCTCCAGAAGGGCTGAGTGTTTTCCTGTGTTTAGAGCATGTATCCCTCACACACCAGCACACATTTTATCTTTCCAGGAAGCAGATGGAAGCAGTATCTAACAACTCTAGCTGACTTCTGAACTTGTTGGCTGTAATTCTTGCCTTCAATCATCCATCATCTGCTTTCTTGTCAGGTTGAGAAGGGCTGGGCATGCTGACAGATGGATCTAGAACATTTGGATCCAGCAGTAGGGAGGGTGAGAAGAGTACAGGACAAAGGGAAAAGGGCGGACGCGGTGGGAATAAAGCCAGAAGCTTCAGCATCGGCAGACGGACGGTGTGTTTTGTTTTGCGTTCTGAGAAAAGTGATAACAAGGGCTGGAGGATGTGTGTATTGGGGTGAGGGTGAGGCGAGGAGGCTTTGCCAACACCTGGTGGGGAGTAGGGGAGCAGGAAGAGGTTGGAGTGGATGAAAGAGGCTTGTTCCTGCTGTTGTTGTCACATTTGGCACATAGTGGATTAAAGGCTTGGGGTGGAGGCAGAGGAGGAAGGTCACTAGCAAAGCACGTGAAACATGAATGCAAACGGCAGGGTTGTTGGAAGTTGTTGGAACTGTTATGTTCTAGCTTTAAACATGATTGTTAAAAAAATAACAGGAGTTACTGAAGCTTTTCTGTTTCTGTCTTTTAGCTTGTTCTACTGCAGACTGATCAAAAAAACTGTTTTCTTAGACCACGTGTCAAAGTTATGGCCCGGGGCCGGATCCGGCCCGCCAGGTGATTCTATTTTATTGTTTTTAATGACTTGATGTTATCTTGCGCTTATTTCTAACTTGTATAATTTTGACAAAATATATATTTATGGAGAGTAAAATATTGAAAGTTCTTTAAGTTTATTTATTCTGAAGTAACATTCTTGCCTTTTTATTATTGATAATTATGTTAAAAAGTTACAGTTTCAGTGTTTTTAAAATATGCATTTTCCTAGCTTTTTGTAATATTTTGGAATTTTTAAAGATTTTCTTGGGATATTTTGGAGTTCAGCTAATATTTCAGCTGCATGCTAGCTGTTTTGGCTAATTTAGTTTTTTCTTTTTAATTTTTTTAGGCTGTTTTAGAGTTTAGCTAATATTTGCAAGCTAGCTGTTTTGGGTAATTTAAGCTTTTTTCCGTTTTTTTAGGATATTTTGAAGTTTAGCTCTTTATTCAGCTACATGCTAGCTGTTTTTAG
>NC_050517.1:5561524-5569553 GCF_002922805.2 Oryzias melastigma
CTAATAGTTTAGCCAGCTATTAGCTTCAGAATTTTCAGCTAAATTAACTTCAGTGATTTCAGTTATTAGCACTAGTATCTTCAGCAGCCAAATTCAGCTTACAGCATTCACACTAGCATTATCACAGGTAATGCTATATATCTAGGTCATAATTGTGTTCAAAAGTTACGGTTTTAAAGTTTTAAAAATGTATTTTTGGAGTGTTCAATAAATGTTTATCCTGTTCCTATCCTGTAGGAAAGAGTCACTTCCTCAAGTGTTGCTGCTTTAGTCCCTGCGTGTTCTGATCAATCATGAAGGAGGAATGCAGCATGTGATCGACTGACTGAATTTGGGGTGATGTGGACTTTGTATTGGTCCATTGCAGTGCAGACCGAGCTGAATCAAAAAACAAAGCTCTCAATATATGGGAATAACAAATGTAGGTATGTAGGTTTTGGAAAAAAGCCAGAGAAGATGAAGAACTGCTTATGTATTGGTCACATCTGCCCTCATGACTGAATATGGCCTGTCTGCAGGCAAAAAATGGGCAAACTTGCACAGAGCATGCAGGTAAAATTTTTAGATTATAGATCGCTCTGTGGACTTGTAGAGTGAAAATGTTCATGCACATTTTTGTTTTACGGGTGTGCTGCGGGCAACAGGATGTACCATATGCTTAAATAACACATAAGGGTAATCAAAGGCTTGTTTCCATTGAGTAGTACGGTCCGGTACAGTTTGGTATGTTCCGGTATTTTGAGCGTTTCTATTGTAAAATGGACTCGTTAAACAGTTCTGATCAGTACCTCTTAGAGTCCCCCATCCATTGTACGCCCACAGAAAAATAGAGCAGGACGGTTGGGGCGGAGTCGCTGTTGCCACCTCCTGATTGAGTGATGACGACGTTAGAAAGCGCCAATATAGCGCTAAGCTAGCAATTCCGTTTTCCTCTTGTGATCCACTCGGTGCATTACACATCCTTTTATTTTGAAGGAAAATTGGGTCTGGGTCTTTGTGGGTTAAATTCCTGTTATACACGATGCACAAAAAGTAAAGCAAGAAGAAGACGAGCTGATGGATGACCTCCATTGTTGTTGCTTTTTTTCATGTTTTACAACCCCCTGAACCGGTGATCTGCTCAAGGAACCGTTAGCGGTTCCTTAACTGGAGGTTAAGCAGATGCACACTTTGCAGTGCTTCCACGTTTGGTGTGAACCAGGCCAATGACAGTATCACCTGTTCATCATAAGTTCATAATAACTTGTGATACATTTACCGCACGTGACTAAGACATTAAATGCTGGTTGGAATCCTTCCTGTGGAGATTTTAAGGCCATGTTTGACAGGGAGAGGAGCAGACTAGACCCAGGGCATTACCTGAAGATTACAACTGGCTGGCCTGGGAACACCTTGGTTCCCAGGCCAGCTTGTCAGCCACAGAAATCTGGGCTTTCATACTGAGACTGCTCAGCACAGAGAAAGGGAAAGCAAACAGGTGGCTCCTAAATCCAGTTAGTAAAAGCTAAGAGGATGATGGGAAGATGTACGATGAAGGAAACAACAGATCAGAGCAGGCTGACATCAGGAGATCCTGCTGTCATTTACTATAAAGCAGTGCATTATGGGAACTGACCCAGAGGGAAAAATTGCAGGATAGTGTCTTTTCTTCAGGTTTTAGTAAGAATGAAGGAAGACAAACTTCCTCAGCTTCAAGATCAGAGCAGATTGAGTGTGTCCAGGATGGCTGTTAGATTAGGATGTTTCCACAATAACACTAAATAGTGTCAAAAAGGTCAGGGGTGTCAAACTCAATCACACAGGGGGCCAATATCAAAAACACACCTGAATTTGTGGGCCGAACAGGATAAACATCTGTTGAACACTCTAAAACGAAATTTTTGAAACTTTAAAAACATAACTTTTCAACATTACTATGAATAAAAACAAGCAGGAATATTATTCCAGTATAAATCAACTAAAACCTCAACCCTTTGACAGCAAAGCTCCAGTATTATCGATCTTTGATTTACTGTAACTCGCTCCAGCTACTTTTCTCCTTCAGATTCTGCTGGAATTACGTTGATCATGTTAACGATTGAAAAGATACAGAACGTTTTGTGTTTAAGCATCACCGGTTACGCCCCAGGTGTTAAAGGGTTAAGTAACTTTCAATATTTTACTCAATATATTTTGTCCAAAAGTCTTTTGAGCTAAAATCTTCTTTTTTATGTAAATTTTAAAAAGAACTAGAAATGTTACGATAATGCTAGTGTAAATGTTGTTTACTGAACGTAGTCACTGAAGATCCTTAGCTTTTTGCTAAAAAATGTTGACGCAGTTAACCTTAAATACAGAAAGGATTTTATGAAAGTGCAAAAACTATTTGAAAAATGTTGAATTTGCTAAAAGACTATACATTTTCAATTTGCGCTGAAGTTGACCTAAATTTCTGAAAAATTTCTAGTAATTTTTTTTAATCCCCAATGCATGCCAATTTAGCAAAAATGTTTTAGCAACAACCTAAATGGTTGTTGTTAAAACATTAGCTGAACTCCAAATTAGCCCAAGAAACCATAGTAGATGCCAAATTAGCCAAAAAAAGCTAGTTTGTTGCTCAAACTAGTCCAAAATTCTTCAGTAAACTAAATTAGTAAAAAACGTTAGCCTGTTGCTAAAATAGAAGCTAAACTTTAAATTAGCCTATAAAAACCTCAGTAGATTACAAATTAGCCAAAAAGTTAGTATGTTGCTGAAATATTAGATAAACTCCAAATTTGCATAAATAACCTCAGTAGATGCCAAATTAGCCAAAAAAAGCTAGCACATTGCTTAAATACTAGCTAAACTCCAAAATAGCCTAAAATTTCAAGTCAAAAAAGTTAGCTTGTTGTTAAAATAGAAGCTAAACTCTAAATTAGGCTAAAAAAAACCCTAAAAAACAGTAATTAACAAATTAGCCCAAAATGTTAGCATGTTGCTAAAATGTTCGCTAAACTATAACATTAAAACATGTTCTACTTAAAATTTTTACATTTGAAGACTTCCTTGTTCTTTCCCTCTGGAGATATTTTACTTAATATTTCCAAAGCTATAAAGTCTATGAATACTACTACAAGCAGTAATGTCCTGAACCAGCTGAAAGTCTGATACCAAGATTGCTGAAATTGCTGAAAGTGTGATTGAGTTTTTATGTGCCGAAGGAGAATCACTTTACTGTGAATGCTTACTAAGCATTCACTCAATAATAGTCTGTAAACCCATCACAAAACTTTTAGGGAGGTATTTTTGTTCCATCACATACTCACAACTGACAAAGCCTGTGTGGTGTTGGAGATCTTGACCTGTTGTGACGTGGGACGCGTGATGCCCTGGCATCCGCAAGGACTGACTTAGTCAACAAGCTTAGAGAAAAACCATTAAGGTGGAGAGGATCTTGGAGGCCGCAGGCACACACATGACTGAGCTGACACATGGAGACGCGGTGGGAGGAGGAGCCACTGACACAGTGACTTATTTGAAGGATCACTGTGGAGCCTGGCACTCCAGAGGCCTGCCAAGCTGCCGGTGTCATACTCTGCCAAAAACTGTGAGTTACACATATCTATGGTTTTGCCTAAGACGCAAAAAAACTTCACTCTGTTCCTGTCACTCACAGACGCTAGTTAAAGAAAGTTCAGGAGAAATGATCAACATCAAGCTTTCCGTTTGAGGAGATCACAGAGGTCATGTTTACCTGAGGAAGTAAGCCTCTTATGACATCTGTCATCTTAAAAAGTTCTTTAATTCTGTGTGGCATCAGTCACAGGGGGTTATTTCTACTTTCTGTTCCTGCATTAATGCTGCTTTCATCATTGAATTGTTATGTTTATTTAAAGAGGAAATAGTAAAAAATAAGCAAATAAAAGCTTCTATACAATTGTTTTAGTATCCTTCTTAGCTGAGTCAAAAAAAGTTCTATTTGATATTATCAATGTAAAAAGTGGGGCGAATAATGAACAAAAAACGAGTAGTTGATTTAACAAAACAGCTTAAAAAGCCTTTGGATTCATATTTATTAGTGTGACTAACCTCCATTTGGTTTGATGTTTGTGCCCCAGATCTTTAAAGAGGACAATAGATATAATCTCAGCAGTGATTTAAAATCTGCTTTGCAGACATGTCAAATTGTTTGAGGCTCTAGTTAAACTAAGACTTATTACCATTACCATAGTTTCCACACTATAAGACAACTTATTTCCAAAAAACAGTAGTTTGCCTTAAAACCTAAAGTGATGTCAAAATAGTTTTGAGAGGCACACAGTCAAAACTTTTTGTTGGATGTTTTTGTAAATACACTAATACGGCTAATGTGAAGCTGTTATCGGACAATGTTATTTTTTAATGTGTTACTAACAAGATTGAGAATTAGGATGATCAAAGTAGTGTTACTTTTAGCAATATCAGTCTATTTTTTATGTGTTATAAACAGACTGGGAGTTACAGGTGTTGTGACTATGCTAACACAGCTAACACTTCTAATGTGGCTAACGTGTAGCGTGTTACAAACAAGTTCAAGAATGACTGTGAACAGAGTTAATACAATCTGACTGACTGATTGGCCCAATCCGAATTCTTCCCTTCCCCTCCTCTGGCCTCCAAATGGAGAGCTATGGAAAAATAGTGTCTCAGACTCGATGACGAATAGCCGCCGGTCAGCTAGCTTTAGCGAGGAGCTTCCAGCGCTCAAATATATAAAACAACATCGGTTTTATAACTTTTAAAAGGTCATTCTACAACTAAAAGTCATTACTTACTTCTAAAAGTAAACTTCGTTTTACATTTAACTATATATATATATAGATATATATGTATATCTATATATATATATATATACTGTATATATATATTCATAAATACAATATATATATATATATATATATATATATATATATATATATATATATATATATATATATATATATATATATATGTATATATATGTGTGTGTGTGTGTGTATATAAATATATATGTATAGATTCATACACAATAGAACTTTTAAAATAATGAAACCAACTTGTCTGAAAAGTTGCAGACGAAGCAGAAAGACCGTGTATCCCACTGGACAGACCTTTGACCTTTATAGTCCGAAAAGCTACACTAGCCAGAATGGCAGGAAGTGCACTGCTTCCTTAACCTAGGATTGCAGACAACCTGTTCCTGTGTTTTTTTTATTTTTCATGCCACAGAAAAAGGAACCAAATCAAACAACGGTCACTCGAGCCTCTTCAAAGTACTGATGTTTCTGTGCTGATTTACCGCCCGTTTATGTGTTTACATCCATGGGGAAAGGGTGAGTCTATGAGGCAGAAACAATCAGATAAAAACTCTCTAAAAATATATTTATGCTCATATTTACAAACAAAAGTAATAACACTGAATAACTCACTTTTCCTGTTGACATTCTAAACAATATAGCCTTCACTCACATGTTTCAAAACATATCGAAGTTTAGTAGTTGCAGCTAGTACACTTGTACAAGCTGCAATGACAATGAAGGTAATTATTTTATTTACCAGACAGATCTGTCCTCGTCATTTATAGGAACAATTAACTGAGCAGCTCAGCTAATCCAGATTCTATGCAGCGGAAATGAAACTGCAGAGTTCAGAACACTGTGTTTCTTGTACACAGGAAGTCTGCAGAAGAAAAACAGCACTTTACTGGCCCACAAAGGAAGGGAAAAGGTTGAACCTGTAATCAGAGGCTTTGTGTACATGCATCTCTCTGTTTCCTGTGAGTGAAAGAGAGGAACAGGAAGGCTGAAAGAGAGAAAATCATCTCGGGGATCAAATAACAACAAGCAGATCAGGACAGAGCGGAGGGCTCTTTGAACATTCCCGTTACGGAAGTTTTTCTCCTGACCTTGCCCTCTTCTTTTTTTTTCTGCACACTTTTCTTTTTTCCATCCACCGCTCTGCGCTTTCCACCGGAGATAAGCTTTCAACACGCTAAGCTCTGTAAAAACAGGCCACGAGTGTTTAGGCTGCAGCCAGTCAGCAAAGATGTCCCAGCATGCCATGCTGCATCAGGGAACTGCAGCTCAGACAGATAAAATGTGTTTCCTTTGGTCCTGTGCCCCAGATCTGCCTCCACTGTGGGTGTAATACTGCTCTATTGAATATGTATAGAAATGCATGATGCAACCTTTGACAAATGAAAACTGCAGAACAAAAAGATCACATTCTGTGTTTGTGATCATCCCTCCTCTGAACTGAATCTGCAATGAAGATTTAATTACATTTTGGGAGTATTCAGACTGGAATAGTCCATTGATCCAGATCGGGCCCTGAACCTTGTGTTTGGTCTGTATGCAGACCGTAGTCACATTGTTTTAGAAGCATATAAACAAACCATGTGACCACAGACCTCTTCACTCATTGGCCACAAATTATGAGGACGGGGCAAAGCAACGAGAGAAAGAATAACGGAGATCCTACACTTTGCAATCCTTTTAAAATAGTTCACTTATTTAAACTTGATGTTTGCTGACCAGTTTTGAACGTCTGTATCAAGGTCAGATACAACACCTTGCTGCTACTTTGGTATGATGGAGGCAAGGTGGTTACCTAGGAGACGATGAAAAAGGTACACTGATAAGTGTTTATGACACTGTATATATATATATATATATATATATATATTTATAAAGTGGCCTGTGTAGTTCATAAAACATTTAGTGGACATAAAACAAGTCACTCATGTCCCCTTCAACAATAAAGTAAAACATCAATAGGGCAAGTACAAAACATTTTAATGATTATTTGTAAGATAGTTTGAATTTTTTCAGACTAATAACACTATACAGTCACTTGTACCCCATCTAACTGTTAATATTCTGCATTTTGTTTCTCCTGAGTGATACAGCAGCAGTCAGCGGCTCAAATCTTTGTTTGCCCCTGCAGTGAAACCTTTAAAACAGGTTTTACTGTTTACCTGTGCCTTCGGCGTCTGTGTGAACAGGTGCATCCTTGTGTGTTTGAATAAGTTATTGTTAAGGCTACATCCTGTGTCTACAGAGAGATCCACTGCAACTGGATACACGCATGACTGCAGGGACCTCTGCCACCTTCCTGCTCCTCCAGCCCTTCCCACTCTTCTGCTTTGTCCCTTTATCACTCTCTCAATGATCCGGGGTTCGGGGGAATTCCCCAAAAGATGCTCCTGTTTTTGGGGACATGGTGGGAAGAAGTTAAACAGAGAGAAGCAAGGAAAGGAAGACACGAGACAGTTTAGATTGGAGCGTTTGATAATATTTTCCTGCATATCTTGACTATAATACATTCATCTGTGTCTCATTACTGACACTATGCCACTTATTTCAAAAAGTTGATAAAAACAATCTACGTAACAATTAAAAAATGTTTAGTCTTGCTTTTATTTTTAAAGGATGCTTTTATGGCATGAGCAAAGAGCAGCTCGTAAATTATTTGTTTTGAAAAAGTCTGACATTGATCATGGCGCTGACATACTAAAATGTCAGAATATAAGGAAAGAAAAACACAAAGAGCTCAGTATTAAAGGGCTGTTGGCGAGTCTGCCTTTAGAAGCAGCTTCCTCAGGATCAACAGGAAGTCATTAAAAGGTTATTGGATCATGTTCACAATGCTCTAAAGACAAAAGCATTTACTGTAAGGCAAGTCTGTGAGCACCAAAACAGAACCCAATGCATGTCACAGTAGACACTGACCATTAACCTGCTGCAGGACAACCTCTTTCTTTTAGTTTGGATGTTTTGGCTGTTTGTTTGCATTTGTGCTCACAAATAAAACCAGAATTTCAGAGGTTTCAGGACAAATGTTTTCAAACTGATGTGTTTCACTTACGGCACTCATATTTGTTTTTCCTGTTGAGGACATAATAAAGTTAATTCTATCAACAAACCAAATCCAGTCTTACATATTTTATTTTGGCATAATAAAAGCTTAAAGGGTAACACAACAGGACAGTTGGACTCCACTCTCAGCCCAGATTAGAGAAATGCAGAAAGGCAGTGGGGCTGGGGGACGG
>NC_050517.1:5569617-5626663 GCF_002922805.2 Oryzias melastigma
CCTGGAATCTGTGATTGACAGTGACAGTGAGGTTAGCTTGAGGTAACAAAGGATATTTTTATCATTGTGTCGATGAAAAAAATAGTAAAAAAATCATAAAGGCCCAAGCAGGCTGTCTCCCCATCCCACAGCGGCTCTCTGTCTGCCGGTCAGCCAGCTTTCCATGGAGCGAACTCCGCCGCTCTTGAAGTCAGCATTGCGGAGTGACCTCCACCGCTCTCGGGGTTGTGGGATGAGCTCCAAATGTCGGTGTCGAGCGTTCAAATACTGGAGCTGCAAAGCATTGTGAGGTGGGACTTCTGAAATGAGGCGGGACTTGAAACCAGTTGACTAATCACAAAATGTAACTGTAATACTGCATGTCAACCTGTAGGGGGCAGCACACAGACGGTCAGCACTTTTAAAGCCCCATTCCTGCAGGTTAAAAAAGCCAAAAAAAACTACATTCAATATTTGATTACCCTTTAAAAAGAAGTACAGTATTTTGCTCACGGGGTCATAAAGTGCACCGTAAGTCAATGGTCTATTTTCAAACGTATGTCCTATATAAGGTACAACGAACTTTAAGGAACATTAGGCAAGACAAAACAGTCAGAGATAAGTCAGTCAGTCAGACTTTATCAACTCATCCTTGAACTTGTAACATCCTATAAGTTATTCATGTTAGCTGCATTAGCATAATTACAACACCTGGAACTCCCAACCTTGTTTGTAACATGTAAAAAAAAAAGGCAGTCTGACATTGCTACACATTCGTTGGGTTAACGTATTTAAAATAACACCCAACTGAACATTTTGTCGGTTTAGTACCGTTTTAAATCCCTTTGACATCAGTAAGCTTAACCAGAATTCAGCCATACACAGGGCGCTCTGGTCTTAATGGCGCACTGCTGTGTTTTTGGTTTGTTTTTTTTAACTCATTAAGGCTTTTAAGTGTGCCTTATAGTTCTGGAAATACGATACTTCAGAGAATTGACTGTTTCTTCATTCTGTTCAGGGGGAAAAACCCACTCTCTTCTTACTGAAAAGAGTCACTGAATGTGGTGGAGACATCTGGTCAGGATGCGCCCTCGGCACTGTCATTTGGACGTTTTTATTTTAGGTCATTCAAGTTGCAGTGGAGCTGCATCTCAAACCAACCCCCCCACACAGATTAAACATTGAACTTCGGATAGACCTGTAATCTGGTTGCACTGGACTGAGTCTGGACTGACTCTCATTTATAAAAATAAGTCCGTCTTGGATTTGAAGTAAATATTTCCTCTTTTTGTACAGGGATGCATAAACGTATGAACCCTGTTGTGTCGGTTGTCTGCAATCTACATTTATTCACTGCAGAATAAAGAAAAAAACTGATCAGAAAAAAAAAATTATATTTGGGGGAAAACAAAGAAAAAAAACTCAATAAGAAGTTGCAAAACTTTTCAGTTTAGGTCTAAATAAACCAAAACATCTTCTGGGGTCTATTAGATGGGAAGTTCACTTAAATGTGAAATTGGACTCAGATGCTTTCATTTAATGGTAATCAGCTGTAACTGGGGCACTGATTTCTGAAAGGACAAAGAAGCCAGTCTGAGCTCGTTCCACGGCTCTACAGGAACGTGTAATTCCACACACAGACAACGTTACTAATGAACTGGAGTTTGTCAGGCAAAGTAATTAAAATAAAATTTAAACACTGAGGACTTTTTTTCTCACAGCACAAGAGTTTGGATGGTTACCAACAACTGAACCAGATCTGAAAGTAATCAGCTCAAATAGAAGTAATTACTTTATTCACAATCAGGAAGTGTAATTCACATGTGACATGACAGGAAATCAGGGTTACTTTAGGACTATGCCCTCTACAGAGGATTCATTTATTTTTGAAATAGCACTTTTAAAAAGGAAGCCGTCTTTTAGAGACAAACTGCTTTCTGTGGTTGGCTATACATATAGTTAGGTCCACTTCATTTCATCAAGACAAAAGGAAGAAGTGTCTTTATGGACACCGTTACTTATTTTATAACAGGTTTAATAATGAATCATCTGTTCATCTGTGGTTTTGATTGGTTTAAATAAACCAATTCCAACATGATTGTTTGACGATATAAAAGTCAAGAATGCTGCGATCTAAAAAAAACTGAAAAGGAAAAATTAACAACCGGGTCACTGCATTGATCTGCAGTGCAATCCTGGTATTTTTAATTCAATTCAATTCAGTTTTATTTATATAGCCCAAAATCACAAAGAGATTTGCCTCACTGGGCTTCAAAATATAAACAATAGTTAAAAACTAAACAGACTAAATAAACAGGTTATCCCTGCCCTTAGACCCTCCCTCCCGGTAAGGAAAAACTCCTAAAAAAAACCTGAGTCAGGAAAAAAAGAAGAAACCTTAGGGATTCCCACATGAAGGAGAGATCCTATCCCAGGACGGACAGGCGATACCAGAGCAGTTAAAGAAAAATTAGCTTCTACAACTACGTATCTAAGAGTTCATTCAGATGGAGCTGAGGGACGAGTGATGATGAAGTCCATAGTCAAGATGGAGCAGAAGTGCAGTCCACGACCAGGAGCAGGAGGACAGACGACCCAGCAGGAATCACTCTCACTCAGAGATGCAGGAAGGAGTCGGGGGCGTGGTCCACGGCCAAGAGTGGGAGCGTGGGCGATCCACCGGGGATCTGAAATCTCTCCCGCTCCCCAGAGGAGAGTGGGAAAGAAGAACAACATGTGAATGGAACTGCACCAACAAAAGCATGGAGAACTAAATACAATAAATAATAAAGAATAGAAGAGAGGAGAAGTAGATGAGAATAGAGAACAGAACCCCAGAGCTGATCTGAATAATAACGATGATAGAAAATCTAAATTTATATTTAAACGCATCAATATTAATTTATTAATCTAGCCTCACAAGGACCACAGGAGAGGGAATATTCTCTGATTACTAGCTAGCCTGGCAGAACGCCTGTCCAAAGAGGAATGTTTTAAGGCTAGTTTTGAAGGTAGAAACTGTGCTGGCCTCTCTGACATGAGCTGGGAGCTTATTCCATAGAACAGGGGCTTGATGGCTGAAGGTTCTACCTCCAACTGTACTTTTAGAAATTCTAGGAACTACAAGCAGTCCAGCATTTTGTGAACGAAGTGTTCTGACTGGTTGGTAAGGAACTATGAGATCTCTAATATAGGATGGGGCCACACCATTCAGAGCCTTATAGGTTAACAGGAGGATTTTGAACTTGATCCTGGATTCAACTGGTAGCCAGTGGAGAGAAGCTAACACAGGAGTGATGTGTTCTCTTCTACTAGTTCCTGCTAACAATCTTGCTGCTGCATTCTGGACAAGCTGAAAACTTTTTAAAGAACTTTTCGGGCATGCTATTAGTAAAGAGTTACAGTAATCCAGTCTAGACGTAACAAATGCATGGATGAGTTTTTCAGCGTCACTTTTAGATAACATATTCCTGATCCTAGCTATATTACGTAGATGAAAAAATGCAGTTTTACAAGCTTGAGATATGTGAGCCTTAAATGATAAATCCTGGTCAAATAAAACCCCTAAGTTTCTGACTGAAGAATTGGAGGCAACATTTACACCATCCAGGGAGACTATCTGATCTGAGAGAGCATCTCTCAGGTGTTTAGGACCCAGTATCATGACCTCAGTTTTTTCTGGGTTCAGGAGGAGGTAATTAATTGTCATCCAGGTCTTAATGTCTCTGATGCAGGAATTCAGTTTCTCTAGGTGGTCATTCTGGTCAGGTTTAATGGATAAATACAGCTGTGTATCATCTGCATAACAGTGAAAGTTAATGCTATGTTTCCTGATTATGTTTCCTAAGGGCAGCATGTAAAGCGTGAACAGAATGGGCCCTAGAACTGAGCCCTGAGGGACTCCGTAGCTAACTCTAGTACAATGAGAGGACTGTCCATTTACATTAACAAACTGGTATCTATCAGATAAATAGGATTCAAACCACTGGAGGGCAGATCCCCTGATCCCTATGTCATGCTCTAGTCTCTGGAGTAAGATGCTGTGGTCGATGGTATCAAAGGCTGCACTGAGGTCTAACAGGACCAGAACAGAGATTAGTCCCTTTTCTGAAGCTAATAGCATTGGCTTTATATTTTTAGATATAAAGCAATTAAAATTAGATTCTTGAAATTAATTATCCCTCTGATTGTTATCTAAGAAAACTGGAAAACTAAAGTATAATATGGCAGTTGTTCTAAAAAGTTTACATACATACTCTATTTTTCAGAGAATATGACAGATAACACAAAAAGAATTTATTTCCATTTGTTAGTGATTGGAGTAAGTTGTTTATTACTAATGACAACAGAAACTTCACAAATTACATTTTTTAAGTTTAATACCTTGTTTTGTCTCCTTTAGCATCAATAACATCTTGAAGTCTCTTGTTGTGGATGAAGTTCTTTATTTGCTCTAATGGTAAAGCAGCAGAAAACTTCCAGTTCCTTTAAATTCTTGGTCTGTCTTCCTTGATCTGCCTGTTTGAGATCTCCCCAGAGTGACTCAATAATGTTGAGGTCAAGAGACAGAGACAGAAACTCCAGAACCTTCTCATTCTGCTGGAACCAATGACAGCTGGACTTGGTCTTGTGTTTTGGATTGTTGTCATGTTAAAATGTCCAGGTACATCCCATATGAAGCCTCTGAGCTGAAGAGTGAATGTTTTCCTCCAGTATAATAACCTGCTGTATGCATCTTTCCATCAATTCTTTTCAAGTTTCCTGTACCTTTGTAGCTCACACATCCCCAAACCATCAGCGATCCGCCTCCATGTTTCACAGTAGGAAGTGTCATTATCATCATAATCCTTGTTGACTCCCCTCTAAATGAAGCGTTTATGGTTGTGTCCAAGAAGTTCAATCTACGTCTCATCACTCCAAATGACTTTGGTCCTGAAGTTTGGAGGGTTGTCTCTGTGATGTTTGGTGTGTCGTAAGTGAGCTTTTTGTGGCATTTGTGGAAAAAAGTTTTTTTTTTCCCTGGGGACTCGACCATGCAGCCCATTTCTTTTTAGGTACTTCCTCATTGTACATCTTGAAAGAGAGTCCTAGATCACAGCTGGATTTATTTGTGGGTTTTTGTGGCAGTTGTAACAGACATTCTGGTGAGTTTGCTTTCAGCAGAACTCCTCACTTTCCGCTTCTTGATAAAGGTTTGAACACTGCTGATTGTCATTCTCAGTTCCTTTGATATCTTACTTTATCCTTTTCCTGTTTTGCACAGTTCAGTTACCTTTTCCCATATATTTTTTGACAGCTGACTTTAGTTTTCCTCTTGACTCAGGATCCAGAAATGTCAGTGCAGCTCTGGATGAAGGATGAAGGGTCTGTTGGGAGTCCAGAACAATGTGCTCACACATTAATTGCAGGTAAACGAGTCACAGGTGAGGATGGTTACCTTTAGCTGTCATTCAAACCATTGAGCCTCCTCTTTTGAACAGTCATTATGGAAGTTTCTGTTGTCATTATGACAAAAAAAGTAACCAGATTTTTTTTTGTCAATAAATGGCTTCATCCAACCACTAAGTGGGAAAAAAAATGTGTTATGATTCTATGAAAAATGAGCAAGAAACCATAACATCTTCCAAGGTATGTAAACTTTGCCCATTTGTTACCCAGTAACAGCCCGTATCCACCCATGAGGACAGCTGTTGTGACTAAGGTTTGATTTTGTTTAATTTTTTTCTCCAATTCAATCTTCTGTAATTGTTCTCTATCTGATTTATTGACAGTTCAATATTGATTCCTGTGATTCATGCAGTATTGTGAATAATCTCAAGGCTCGCTCTCCAGAATCACTCTTCACTTGCTGCTTCTTTTCTGCTAATTTGCCGGTGCTCGCTGTCAGAACTCATGCAAACAAAGACTAGAAACAGTTTTAATCCACTCATCTCTTAGACAGGTGGATCTTCATTAGATGAGTACAGAATGTTTTCATAGAGCACAAAATAGTCAAAATTATATCCTGAATAATAAATACACTGTGACAAAAGCCATAGTTACATTTAAGGAAAATAAAAAAAAAAAGAAAAAGTTTTTTCTTTTTCTTATAATTGTTTTTTTTGTCAGGGTAACGGCAGATACACTATATTATCAGAAGTACTGACTCACATATGAACTGAAGAACCATCCCAGTCTTAACCCATAGAGTTCAATATGATGTGGGTCCTCCTTGTGAATCTATTCCAGCTTCAACTCTTCTGGGAAGGCTGTCCACAAGGTTGAGGAGAGTATTTATAAGAACTCTGGATCATTCTTCCAGAAGCTCATTGGTCAGGTCACACTGATGTTGGTGGAGAAGGTCTGGCTCTCAGTCTCTGCTCTAATTCATCCCAAAGGTGTTCTATGGGGTTCAGGTCAGGACTCTCAAGTTCCTCCACACCAGACTCTGTCCTCTATGTCTTTATGGATAGACTTTGTGCACAATGTTGGAAGAGAAAGGGATCAATCCAAACTATTCCCACAAGGTTGGGAGCATGGATCACTGGAACTATGGGGTCATCCCAGACTCCTGAAAAACAAGCCCACACCATCATTCCTCCTCCACCAAGTCTTAAACCCTACACAGTGCAGTAGAAATGTAGCGCTCTCCTGCAACCTCCAAACCGTGACTCCTCCATCAGATTTCCAGATGAAAAAGCGTGACTCCTCCCTCCAGAGAAGGCATCTCCACTGCTCTAGAGTCCAGTGGGGGTGTGCTTTAAACCACTGCATCCATTGCTTTGATGATGTGTAGCTTGGATGCACACATCTTTGTAGCAACAGGTCTGACACGGGTTTGATGTCTGGGTCATGCTGGCAGATGGTGAAATTTAAGATGAATATCCCCTGGGAAGACCCTATGGAGGAAGCTCAAAAACCAAAAGTTGGAATGATTGGATGGCTTCCTGGAAGCCAATTAAAATAGGCCATAGAGGCTATGCAAGCCAGTTGCTACATCAGACCTCCTAGGACTCCATGAAAACCATCATGGAAGGAGCTGTGTTGCAGCCACAATGGCTCTTGTGGGAGGAGGGTGGCTTCCAACTTCATTGACAAAAATACTCATCGACTTCCTCCATTTATTTTATTTGAAGAAGCTACAAGAATTTGCAGTTTCAAAAAAGCTTTTCCTCATCATTTTTAATGTCTCCAAAGTACCATCTGTGAGCTACACCTGCAGCTACAGGTGAGCACAGATTGGGAGGGAAATCCATTGTGAAATCCAATCTCATATCAAAATTATGCAAAAATGGTCCATTTTATGATATAATAGTCTTAATGTTGTAAATTGAACATAAATACAAATCAGGTTGAATCTGACTCCAACAAGATGAAAAGGTCTGCTCTGGTTGAGCATAATCTGCTGCTTGTGCTGACCCCCCCTGGCTGGGTCACTTGAGGAAGGGTGTCTGATAAAAGACCCCAACCACCCGGCGACCCTTTTGTACATCACTGATGATGTCTCCAGGCTGCTCTCCAGCTGTGGTTCAGAACCTGTTTCTGACTTCACAGTATGGGTTTGGGATGTCCAGTCCACAGTTTTCTCTTCTGTTGTTTTCTGCCAAACTGAACATTTTAACAAAAAAAAGAACAAAACGTTTTTCTTCATTGTTAAGGTTTAAGTACAACAGTGTCTTATAGAAATAACACTTTAAACAACTACTTTCCATTTATTAACATTTTAACAGACTTGTTTTTTTTGGTGATTTATGACAAAAACATATTACTTAATCAAACTTTTTATTTTCTACAATTAACATTTTTTTTCCTACAAATGTAGCTTTAAGTGCTTCATATAAAACAATTGTCAATTATAAAATACATAATTCCCAACCCCATATGATGACAGCATTAAAGTCATAATTACTCGATGTCACCACCCATTTCAGTGTGAAAAGTTGGTCACTTCTCGAGAATTTCTATATGTTTTTTGTTGGCTTTGCAACATACTAGCGTCCTGTCCCGGGTGAAACACGCCTTTGCCCAACAGTCGCTGGGATAGGCTCCAGCAACCCCCGTAACCCCTGATGGGATTCAGCTGGTTCTGAAGATGGATGGATCTTTGAATGAATGAATGAATGAAATGGTTTATTTCAAGCAATCAGGTAATAATACATGAAATAACATATCACATCATAAATCACAAGTTGATCACTTGAAAGGGAGTGGAAGGAAGTAAACTTATATAATCCCACCCCGGCTCGACCATTTTCTCTATATGAATTATCAATATCCGGTTCAGGACTTAATATCAAATATTTATACCCTACATTTTCTCGCTCGTTACCCGGAAAATTTTTATGATGAGAGCACCTTAAAATCCCCCTATGACAATTTTTTTTATTTGGAAAAACGTTCCCAGTAGTGTTTTAACAATGATTATAAAGTTTTTAACCAAAATCCCACAACCTAAATGTCTTAAAAAGCAATTTTTTTAACCTGAAGCCTCTGTTTCCAAAATCTCCTCTGAGGGGGCGTGGCTTTTGGAGCTGAGCTGAATAGTCCCTCCCCTGGTCCCTCCCCATCTGATTATAATAGCTCTGTGTCTCGGTAGCGTAAATCTTCACCGCTGCTACGTAAAAACGTCCAGCAATATGGGAAAGGGGAGGGTGGGGTTGCTCTGTGTAACAGCTCCTCCCACAGCTCAGATGGATTTCTTTGAGCTCCTGCCACTCTGCAGAAACTATGTCTTAGAAAACAACACTGATTTTTTTTTATTTTGCCTAAAAATGGCATCATCATCACGTGTACAATTCTAAAAACAGGATCGTTGTGGGGGAAGGATTATTATGAATCACAGTAAGAAGTTATTGGTCCTGTCTTACAGAGTGAAGGTAACTATCAGAACACTGGCTGGGACAGAGATTGTCCCCCTCCAGCAGCGTCTCATCTGTAGTTCCTGTACTCAGAGCTAACAGGCCAGACCGCGTTTATGTAACCGGGGAGGACAGAATGGACCAGCAGGAGGAAAACCAGCAAAGCCAGAGAGGAAATGAAGGATGTGGTGTGGAGAGCAAACAGAGGAGAGCTCTCCCTTTGTGTGGCTTCTTTTTTACAGCTTCCTCCCACCTCAGCCACACAGCTCACCACATCTCAACTGCTGAAAAACACGTCGTCTTTAAACAGGGTGAGAGCACGCCAGAACATTTTAAAGTGGCAAAAGCAATATGACGGAGTCATAAACTTAGAACTAGAGCCAATTCACAGCAGCATTAAGGAAGTTTACTGTGAACCACTGCATCCAAGATAGTTATGGACCATTGAATGTACCCGATAACTTTAACCAAGGATGCTGAAAACTTGAAAGTCTAGTTGATAAAAGGATTAGTACATAAATGATGACATATCAGCTGCTAGGCAAAGTTTTCCCTCTACATTCATCAGATACCAAATAAAAACAATCAGAACAGGTTCACGTTACATGAACTTATTTAAGCTGGAAATATTAATGAAATATGGAGATCTGTTGTAAAAAGGAGAAACTAATAAAATAAATGGTCTGTCGTTTCCTGACATATTTGAATTCATTTTTACAAGAACGCATGTTTGCAAAAACAGAAAGAAGTTTTAAATTTGAAAAAAAAATGTGGTAACACTTTAGATAATTCAATTCAATTCAATTCAATTTTATTTATATAGCCCAAAATCACAAAAGAATTTGCCTCATTGGGCTTCAAAATATAAACAATAGTTAAAAACTAAGACTAAATAAACTGGTTATCCCTGCCCTTAGACCCTCCCTCCCGGTAAGGAAAAACTCCTAAAAAAACCTGAGTCAGGAAAAAAAGAAGAAACCTTAGGGATTCCCACATGAGGGAGAGATCCTATCCCAGGACGGACAGGCGATACCAGAGCAGTTAAAGAAAGATTAGCTTCTACAACTACGAATCTAAGAGTTCATTCAGATAAAGCTGAGGGATGAGTGATGATGAAGTCCACAGTCATGATGAAGCAGAGGTGCAGTCCACGACCAGGAGCAGGAGGACAGATAAGGTGCTGCAAAACACTAAATATAATGTTGACAAAGATAGTTAACAAATTTGTTAAGATTTTAAGCAGTTTATTAATTCTGCCTTTGTAGACAATGGTCTCTCTTTAGATATTAATGAATCGTACCAAGTATGTAAATAAACCTTATTTGGCTAAATGTGCTAATAAATGTCTTACTAACACCCTATAAACACGAATAATGTTTGTTACTGTTTTAATAAAGCTTGTTAAGGAATCTTATTATAAAGTGTTACCAAAAATTGTCTTTAAATAAGCTAGAAAATCTGCCAAAAGGTTACAAAAATTCCTATTTTAAGAAATAAGATTCTTGTCTTTATGACACATTTTATCAAATTAAGATTATTTTGCTTTTGAAAAACTTTTTTGGTAACATCATTTTTGTTGCGAAAAACAAAAGAAGATATTTTTTTTTGAAACAAGGTTTTCACAGTGGAGTAAAGTTTCTGCCAGTGCATGCCTCGTCTTTTTTCCCCCTCTGGCCTAGGAAGAGTTCAACTCTAATTAGGGATGGGGTGGGACTCTGTTGGACTCGGGCAGGGCTGCTCTTTATCACTGGTTCTGTCCATAGTCTTTGAGGACAGAATTTCAAGGCGCAGCCAGGGGTCGGAGGGGACCAGAGGATTTAATCTCTGCTCTTTGCAGATGATGCTGTTCTGTTGGCTTCATTGAGGCAGGACCTCCAAGATGTATTGGAGTGGTTTGAAGCTGAGTGTGAAGCAGGGATGAGGGTCAGCACCAGGGGTTTAGGAAAAAATTGATCTGGCAATATATCGCGATATTTTGTTTTTTGATACTTGCATCGTTTAGAAATGTTGCCCTGGCATTATTTATTTAATTATTCATGAATGTCCTTCACGTCTTGCTTTTGTTTTCCACTTCCACCTCCGATCACTAGTTGGCAGCAGAGCACACTGAGCCTCTTTGAGATGCTCCATACCGCGACCAAAACAACAAGCTCTGTCAAAAGTTCAGTCAGCCTTGTGGTTTTGGTCGTTATAAGACATATACGACTTCATTTCTACTTGGAATGGGGACTAAACCGAAACTCTGTACCACGCTGCTGCCAATATCATCTAAAAACGTACGGAGCTTTGTAGAGGCTCAGATAAGAACGAGCAGTGGAGCTGCAGAGCGGGTCAGGCACGGAGCCTCCATCAAAATGCTGTCGGCATGGCAAGCAAAAGTAATATTCCTGCCTTTTTATTATTCATAATTATGTTAAAAAGTTACAGTTTTAAAGATTAAAATTTGGCATTCTGATAGCTTTTTGGACTATTGTGGAATTTACTAAGATTTTTTAGGCTATTTTGGAGTGTAGTTAAAATTTTAGCTATATGCTAGCTGTTTTGGCCAACGTAATTTTTTTTTTCTTAGGCTAATTTGGCATTTAGCTAACATTTTAGCTGGCTATCAGCTTCAGCGTTTTTAGCTATCAATTTCAGCATCTTCAGCTATCGGCACTAGCGATTTTAGCTGCCAAATTCATCTTCCAGCATTCACACTAGCATTATCACAGGTAATGTTATATATCTAGTTCATAATTATGGTAAAAAGGTCTGGTTTTAAAGTAAAAAAAAATAATTTTAGAGTGTTCAATAAATGTTTATCCGGTTTGACCCGTGACCTAAGGTGAGTTTTGGATTCTGGCCTCTTGTGCGATTAATACTCCTGATCAAATATATTTCAAGAGTTCAGGACAGCATGGATTCATTTGCATCGTTCCCACTAAGTGGCCCAGAACGGACTGGACCAGACCGGTACGGTATTTTGAGCATTTCCATTAAAGAAATGGACCCATTGGGCAGGAATGATTTGTACCATTTTTGGTCTCCTGTTGGTTGTAGGTTCATAGAAAAATGGACGGAGCTACTGTCGTCATATGATGAACTCCATTAATTGGGGGAAAGGTTTTACGACAACAGCAAGCGTCCGACCAGCACTTTTACCGACTCAAAATCCAAGCCGACAGTTTTGTCTTCTTTTTGACCATATTCTTCTTCGCCTTCTGCAATCTTCCTGCAAAGAATTTAAAATCTTTGAATCTAGTATTATTCGCAGGAGTTAGAGACTGGAGAGACGCAAATCCAGAGAACCGCTGTAGTCGGACTGTACAGCTATGTCCGTTTCAGCAGTTTTCATTTTTGTAAAGAACGCTTAAAATTCTAGAAATGTTATGCAAGAACATCTGCTTCCCTCCAAGCAACATCTGGTTCAGGGAAGGACAGCGCTGGGTGAATGTATCCCAATGATCGCCACTCACTCTTCAGATGAACGTCAAACTGTTCTAAGAAAAACAAAAAATAAAAAAAGCAGATACCATGATGAACAAGCAGCAGTCTGACTGTTTTAACACCTACAGCTGACACAAGGGTTAAAATGAGCGCCGCTTCAGAAGCTTCCTGCTTCACATTTTATTCTCAAATTCAAGAAGTGCTTAAACGTTTTTCAGATCCTAGATTGTGAATAAAGGATTATCTGATGTCATTAAAAGATACTTGTTGTTTTCAGATCCTCAGAACACTATCCTGAAAAGTTGTGCATATTAGAAGGTTGTTTATTCGAATAAATTCTAAAGGAGTGACAAAGTGCATTTGAGGCAAAGCTTGGTGTTGCTGGTAAAAAAAGCCTTTTAAAGAATAATATGAGGCATTATTTATCATGTCAGAGCACCGGCTTATTTACAAATAAACAGACATATAAACCCAAAAAAGATTCTGTGCCAGAGACAAGAAGCAGACACACAACAAAACAATGACTTCCTGTCTGTACAGCTGGATGTCATTTAGTGATGACGAAAGACAAGAAGAAAAGCATGATGGTCGTAAATACACATGCAGGTGCACAATAACACATGGAGCAGACGTCCTGATTAACCCTCTGACCCCGCCAAAGGACCACCCACTTCATTTAAAATGTCACACAATCTACACCCAAACGCCGCTACTCTCTGACAAGCGGCTGACGCAGGTGTGGTCGTCCTTAAGTGGAATGGTCAGATGGCGTATCGCTTTCACTCCTTCGGTTTTCTCTTGAGGCTCGCACGTTCTGGAGGATCTGAGACTGACGCAGGAGACACTCCTTCATCCTGTCCTCTGTCAGGGTGAGACGCTCCTCCAGCACAGAAACGGTCTGCATGTAGAGAGGCAGTGGGAAGAAGGCAAACTCATTAGAAAGGACTCGCAGAGAGTTTACAGACAAATCAGATGACAGCCAACATCAAACCCAACACCATGATGGCAGAATGAAGCTTAGAAGATTTAGATTTGATTTTCTTGTATATTATGCATCCCATCCATCATGTATATTATTTCAGTTTTAATTAATGCATCTTGAAAGTTTTGTTTTTCAGTTTTCCCAAAATTACTAACTTATTTCTTATTGACCTCAAAATTCTAACCACATTAGCCCAAATTGATGACATGTTTCAAAATTTGTAAATTTGTGAAGAGAAGACAAAATAAAAACACAATGTACAAAACTTTGTTGATACACCTTTGGCAGCAACATACAACCTCTAGTCTTTGTAATAGTGACACCACAATCTCAGTACATCAACCTCTTGGATGATTCTTGGCAGAGCCTCTCAAGCACCACTGGGTGGAATTGGCAGTTTTAGATCCCTTTATGATCAACCAACCAACATCAAACCAACCAATATCAAATCAACCAACCAACCAATATAAAATCAGCCAATCAACCAATATCAGATCAACCAACGAACCAATATCAAACCAACCGACCAATCAATCTTCACTAGCATAAATAGGTCATAAGTTATTTGACATACAATAAAAGACATGTAAAGATGAGTTAAAGGAAGTCATAAACACAACAGACAAGAAAACATTATAAAAGACAAACATAAACTGGAAGGAAACTTTGATAATTTGTTAATAGAGATGTTCCGTTCAGTTCAGAAATGGGCTCCAACTGGACGACCCAAATCATTCACAGAGTTCTTTGACACTACTGTGTAGATAATGTGACCTCATGCTCTGAGTGGTACTTCTGAAATTAGCTGTCACTCCAGTCTGATGTCAAGAACACGAACATATCTATGCAGTATTCCCCTCCTGTTCGCGGGGGTTATGGACCGGAAACATCAGCGAATCCACAGAATCTGCAAATACAGAGAACCCCCAGTCTCCGTCTCACTCCCCAGCCCCCACGGCCGAAGAATGTCCATTACCGATCCATACTCATCAAAAACACGTCTGATCATGCTTGGTAAACATTTATTAAAGATCACTAGAGTATTGCTCAACATAAAGACATTTTTTTTTCCAGAACAATAGACTGAGAACTCCACATGAGGGCTGTCACTCTGTCTCTGGGCCTTAGAGTGTGTGCTTCCTCCTTCATCACTTAAGTGTGAGAATGCATCTTGATCCAGAATCTGCTGGTATCATATATAATAAACACCTGCTCTGGATTATAATGATCCTCCGTGATTATCAGGATATTTTCGAGCGGCTTCTGAGTCAGCTGATGCCATTTCTCCATGCATGCTCGCTGTGAGTTTGTGTGCTCTTCAACTGCACTCCCCTCCTGGGAATTTCCCGCAGCACCTTCAGGAGTAAAAGTTTCATACAAGTGTCTTGAGTTGCCAGATTGTTTGTGATGAACCAGAGGAATTACGTGGCTGAAAAAAATCTGCGAATACAGGAAATTGCGAATAAAGAAACGCAACTATGTGGGTAAACGCGGGAAAACGGGGGTAGTTTGTCAATTTGATTTGAATGAAGCCAATGACCGAGAGATATAGTGAAGTATTGGCTTCATTTTATTGTGATAGACGATAAAATAACTAATAAGCTCTATATGTTATGCTGAATAGCTAGTTTATCACTTCAGAACAGACTTTTGCAAACGCATGATTATACATCAATACACCCAGACAATTTGAACAATCATCAAAATCCAAAAAGGAGAATAGTGTCACTTCATCGTTTCTGTGAAAACTGACCTGCGTGAGAATGTCCAACTGTTGAACAATGTGCTGTAGGGTAGAGTCCAGACTCGATGGATGACTGGAGAAAACTTCCAGAGGGTGTGTCAGAACTGTCTCCTCTTCCTTTCTTCTTCCTTTTCCTGTACTGAAAGCTCCAGCCTGGTTCCCAGCAGCTGAGGTGACCCAACTTCCACTTTTGTCTCCTTTTTGTGACTCTGCTCTCAAAGTGGCGATATGACGAGTCTGGAAATCACTTGACTGATAAGTGCTGGTAGAGCCGTGTGCTGGCTTCCATCGTGTAAAGCTGTTCATAAACTGAAAAAAAAACAGAAAAAAAGAGAATACTATATACAAAAAAACTTTTTGTTGATACAGACTGTCTACTGAGGTAGACCTTGTAAATGCACACAAGAGACCTATAAAAAAGTCAATGACTATCGTAAGAGTAACATTTATTATTATCAGCAAACACTACTAGCAAAAATATAAAAAGATTAGACAATTGACTTAAAATACAGCATACCAGCACTTTTGCCACAATGCTTAGAACATATGACGGCAATAGAATGAGGTTGGATTTCACTAAACAGCTAGATAATAGGTTTTAAGTCAGGTGAAGACGGGGACTAAGTCAGTAGTTTTTCCTCTTAAGGTCTTTACAGGCACACAGTAGAGTACTTTGGTCCACGTGTTGTCTTTCATAAAGATCTCTTTGAAAGATGCAGACTTTTCTCTGTACCAGTGCTTGAAGAAAGTGTCTTCTAAAAGTTGGTAGTAGTTCTGAGAGTTGATATGGAGTAAATTTTCAATCAATAATGTTGCATTCAGACCAAACGCGGTAGGCGTGTCAAATTCGTGTCTGCTGTCTCTCTTTCAACACCTGTCAAACTTTACTGCTCAACGCTTTGAGGCTTCTGGCACGAAGCAACCACCGAAGTTGTTTTGGAATTCATTCGCTGTCACATCATGGATGATGTTGATTGAGTAGCTTGGGTTTATATGTTTTGGAGAGCTTTACTGAGGGACCAGCAAACACATCACTGTGTTTGTTTTCACCAGATCTTTCAGAGTCTCTCTTAGTTCCGTGTACTTCACTCCTGCAGTGAGAGCTGCACCTGAGGGTCATTTTAAACGTTACTTCGATCGGTCTGTGATCCAGTTTGAGCTTTAACCAAAGAGGGTAAATAACAATAAAACTGGGGGACCCTTTTATTATTGTCTTGATGAAAACCAAAAAAACATCATAATCCCATGAAGGTAGAGCGATCCTGCGCGCTACAATGGGACTCGTAGCGGCTCTCCGGGCTGCCGGGCAGATAACCGCCGGTGGGCAAACAGAGCAGGCTCCACTGAGCAGGGACCAGTAGACTGGACAATTGACCTGTAGACCTGGACAGCAGCGATCGCCATCAGCTCTGCCAGAGCCTGGGGAGTGGAGCTCACTATACCTCGCTAAGCTATCCACCGGCCGGCTGGCTAGCGTCCAGCTCATTGAGCTCTGTGATGGGCTGGTGATCTATCCAGGGTGTATCCCGCCTTTGCCCAACAGTAACTGAGAAAGTTTCCAGGAACCTAGCGGCAACCCTAGTGGGTTGAGAAAACGGATAGAAGTTCATGACGAAAAGCCTCACATTAAGCGGCCATCTTGAATTTCTGTTTCTACTCCTTGATCTAGTCACTGAAAACGTCACGTACCCAAAGCTGAGTCCCTGATTAGTTGATGTACTGCGTCAAGTTCGCCGTGCTGCGTCAGCCGCCGCAATCAGGCAGCACCGCGACAGATCGCGTCTTTACATTGACTTAAAATTGCAACTTGACGCCTCGGCTGCGCCGGCTGCGTTCTGTGTGAATACACCATTAAGCTCCAACCAGCTCAATTTAGTAAAATTAATCTAATGAGCATTCAAGTTTATTCAGCTTAGGCTTGTAAATTATGCATTGAAAAATGACAGGATCAAAATAATTGCTTGTCTAATATTTTTGCACAGCGTAGAAGAGACAGTCTAAGAAGTCGGATGAATTCCCAGCAGTCCTATCAACAAATACAGGAGTGAAAGATGTATTTGAGAGTGGGCAGGGGGACACGAATGACTTGATTGAAGCTCTCAGTGGTGCTTCTGCAGATGAAAAACTTGATGATGTGGTTGGTGATGTAGGTGGGCACAAAACAGAGGCTGTATGGTAAAGAACAAGCTCACCACACACTCGTGTCCTGTAACCACAGGAGGGTAACCACCAGCAAAAGCGACAAGCGTTACAGCTCCAGTGCGACCGCTGGAGTCTTTATGTAACTTTAAAGTGCGAGAGGAACCTCCACTGCATATGATCACGTTTGGGGCACTCCTTCAAATTTTTGCCTGAGCTGAGTGGCAGCACTTTTTGTGAAGTTGGGGCTATTAAAGACCTAAATCCTAATAAAAAGCAGGTTGTCACGCGAACCTACGGCTACATCCTGTAGCCAAAGAGAGTCATCTGCCATTGCTAGACCACTCCCACGTCGCACCTAAGCTGTAATGCTCGCGGTGGAAGCCCCGGGTAAGGGTTGGGTGGAGATTAAGATTGTATCCTCTATGGTTTGGTTGGTCATGTAGATAAAGAGAAGTGGGTCATGTGAAGACAGAAAGGTGGATGACAAGTCCCAAGAAACACTAGGGATACAGGCCGCTAGTTGTTGCAGCAGAATGGCACTGGTATCACCACGGTGTAAACTTGGCCCAGAAAGGTGTTAAACAGGGGGGAATTGATAGAGTTGTACATACATTTCTCTTATATTTGCTTTGTATGATTTTAACCTCTTTTCTCTTTCTGCTCGTTTGAGGTCGTGCTCAGCTGGTGTCTGGAAGGTTGCAGTCATCCAGGCTGAAGGCTGTCTGGAGGCTGACACATTACAGATACTCAAAGATGCTGACCTATTGCATTGAACTATGACATTAATGATAGTAGAACCAGTTTGAGGCTGTTTTTCCTTCCACACCTTGAGAGCAGCAAATGTAAATAAAATAAGACCGCCCCTGAAAGGTTATAAATATGGAAACCCTGAACCAAGATCTTGAGAGCGGGTGGAGACTGGTTTGAACATTCTCTGTCTGTTCTCCTTGTGCAAGTAAAATCTGATTTAAGAACTGACCCCTCTCTTGTCTTCCTTTCAGAGAAATGTTTCAGGTTGTTTGAACCTAACAACGTCCTTAAGGATATCTTTGATTTTCTCAGCTCTTCTGTAACCCTTATGTTGACGCTGGGAGTGGGGTCATCTGGTCCCCACAAGACGGTGCGCTGAACTTTTTTATTCAATGATTTTTTATCTTCACGGGTGTCTGTGGTAGATATAAAATCCTGTCCACCATTACCATGGGAGGGATCACACATCAATGTAAGGGTGGGGTCATCTGGACCCCATAAGATCCCGCGGACCAGGATCCCATTTAGATTTTAGCCTTTTGAGGGAAAACGTTTGGGCACTCCTGCTCTATAAAATGTTTTTCAAAGCAGATTCCAAAGAACAGGTATGCTCTCACTATTGCTTGGTCTACAGTTACAGCACACCTGAAGGGGTTTCCAAGCTCCTGTGGAGCTTCTGGACCTCAAGTGGTTAGTGATGGGTTTGGAGCAAATTACATTATTTAAGCTTTTTGTGACAAATGTAATGACCATCTCTGAAAACTTCTAAACATTTGTGTGACCACTGTTATGAATAGTAGCCTGTCAGAAATGTCAGTTTATCATATGAAGTGGTCTTGAAGTGCAGAAAATGATCTGCTTCTGACCAAAAACAATAGGATTCTTTAATTCATTGTCACAATCTTGGCAGAATCTGTCCACAATGAAAATGGATGAAAAGGATGGATAAGAAAGCCCGGCAGTAGTTTGATATCCCGAGAAAGAAAGTTTTGCAACGATTTTCTGCACTGCCTCACTCGGAGAAAAGAATGTGTGGCCTACATGTTTTTATTTAATTTAGTTCCTTCTATAAAAAGATAAAGGTTTGTATTAAAAAACAAAATAACAGCACAGGTTTTCTGTGTATTCATCATTCATGCATGTGGCTCCTGTTTTCTACACTTCTTCTAGCAGATGGTTTGGGGGTGGAATCTGTCACTGCGGATCCTTCGTTACGGGGCTAAACTCGTGTTTTACCTTTGCGCAACCCACTTGTCAGGTTTAGCAAACACTGCGTGATTGAAAATTTCAGGCAATAAAACGTGTCAGGTACATAATCTTGTTTTGATGTTGGGGCCTGATGTCACGCGACGCGGCAGTTATGAGCTAATCCCTGTGTGAGCCATTGTGAAAGATGAAGCAACACACCATTACTAGTTCGATTGATTCCATGGAGCCCCTTTCATATTTAGTGTGAAAAAACAGTAGTGCATTATGGGGAAGGTGCAAGTGCTAGAGCAAAATTAATGAGGAATTCATCTGAGAGATGAAGAAATACGAGGGGGGAGTCACACATTCCTGTCTCAATGCATGGAGAAATCGATTCCAGCTCACTTCCTGCAAACTTCAAAGAGTGAAGATGGAGGAAGGAGTGCAAGACAGATGGAAAGAGTAGAAGTTTGTGTGTGTAAAAAAGAGGAGGAGGCTGTTGGAGCTTACAATTATGTCCTGGGCCGAGGTGAACAAAGCTGTTAGTGTGTGGTTGGAAAACTGCCTCTGCTATCTGTGTCGGCTTCTTCCTCTTTTCCTTTTGGAGCCTTTCATGGCCATCCTACCCCATTCCTCACCTCCTCTACCACATCTGGCCAACATCTGTTCTGCTCATTTACACGCAACGGATCCAGACCTCCAACCCTCTGTGTGCCCTCCCACTGCCAGGAAGTTTGGGTGTAATCAAACATTTAATAGGCAAGGCTCCCCAGCTGGCCAGCATGTCAATCAGTGCATGCCTGCTAGTAGACACACTGGAACACTTAAAAGAACGCAGACAAGAGTGTTCAAGCAAAAAGTGATGCTATTAAAGAAAAAACTTTCTTAACTGCATTAAATATCACATGCATGCAAGATCAAACGCATTATCAAAAATAATCTGTAGCACCAGGTGGAAGCACAAATAATCGAATCATGCTCAAACCTCAGAATAAACAAACAGTTTTGCCTCAAACCTGGGTCCTACAGCCCGACATATTGAACAAAACACACCTAGTAAGGATATTTATGGAGACAAACTCATAGCTGCAAGACTTTGCGGAAAGCAAGTGGGTTTGCTGTAATAGTGGTCATTTGTTGCAGGAATGTGGGGACAGGGTGCTGCTAGCTCTTGAAACAGTGTGTGGTTTGGTGGTGCAGGGCAAAACACAAACTAAACATGTAGTAACAAAAGTCAACTGGCTGTGACATGCTGATACCAAAGCTTTTAAATCTATAAAGAGTCAGCAATAATCTGACATACATTTACCGGCCACTTTATTAGTCTCATCCGTCCAGCTGCTCCTTAATGCAGATTTCTAATCAGCCTATCACATGGCAGCAACTTAACACATTTATGGATGTAGAGATGGTCAAGAACACAGGTGTCGAACTCCAGCCCTGGAGGGCCGGTGTCCTACATGTTTTCCAATCAATCTGCCATAGAAGCTTCTTATTGATTAAACACGCCTGATCCAGGTAATCAGCAGTGGATAAGGCAGGATTTCTGGAAAACCAGCAGGACGTCGGCCCTCGAGGACTTAAGTTTGACACACTGGTCAAGATGATCTGCTGCAGTTCAAACTGAGCATCAGAATAGGGAAGAAAAGGTGATTGAAGTGACTTTGAACATTGTTGTTGGTGCCAGACGGGCTGGTCCAAGAGTTTTAGATTTCCACCTACAACCATCTCTAGGGTTTACAGAGAATGGGCAGAAAAAGAGAAAATATCCAGAGCAGCAGATCTATGGGTAGAAATGTCTTGTTGATGTCAGAGGTAAAAGGAGAACGTCAGACTGGTTCCAGCTGATAGAAAGACAACAGTAACTCAAATAATCACTGGTTACAACTGAGGTCTGCAGAAGAACATCTCTGAACATGTCCAACCTTGAGGCAGATGGACTACAGCAGAAGAACACACCGGGTTCCACTCCTGTCAGCTAAGAACTGGAAACTGAGGCTACAATTCACACAGCCTTTTCATCTGGTTAATCCTGTTAATGGCGCATACTTGTTTAGCACTTTTCTACCCTATCAGAAGGCCCAAAGTGTCACAATCCCATTCACCCACACATTCACACTCTGATGGCGGCTCCGCTGCCAAACACTGGAGCCAACTTCTAACCATCAGGAGAAACGTGGGGTGGAGTGTCTTGCCCAAGAACACATGGACGGGTAAGGATTAGACCAAATCTGCAATGTTCCAATCAGAGGTCGACCGCCCTATCTCTGCACCATGACTGCCCCATAAAATTAGACAATAGAAGATGGAAAAACGTTGTCTGGTTGATGAGTATCTATTTCTGCTGCAACATTCAGATGGTAGAGTCAGAATTTAGTATCAACAACATGAAAGCATGGATCAATCCTGCCTTGTATCAATGATTCAGGCTGGTGGTGGTGGTGTCATATTTTCTTGGCACACTTTTGGCCAATTAGTACCAGATGATCATGGTTCCAACTCCACAGTCCACCTGAGTATTGTTGCTGACCATGTCCATCTCTTCATGACCACAGAGTGCCATCTTCTGATGCTACTTCCAGCAGGATAAGGCTCCATGTCATAAAGCTGGAATCATCTCAGACCCTTCAATGAGTTCACTGGACTCTAATGACCTCCACGGTCACCAGAACCCAACAGAACCTTTGGGATGTGGTGGAACAGGAGATCAGCATCATAGATGTTCAGCAGAAAAATCTGCAGAAACTGCGTGTTGCTGTCATGTCAATATGGACCAAACTCTCTGAGGAATGTTTCCAGAACCTTGTTGAATAGATGACACCAAGGATTAAGGCAGTTCTGAAGGAAAAGGGTATCCAACACGGTACAAGCAAGGTGGACCTAATAAAGTACCCATTGAGTGCTTTTCAGTTATTAAGACACAGTAAATGGTAATTTATCTCTTTGTGTTGAACACTTTTTAGCTGCAGCAGAAGAAAAATGGATTGCACGATGTTACATAATGTTATCTGATTAGTATTTCTTGATTAGATAACTTTTTCTAAAATAGGAAGACACTATGTCTGCCATTTGAGTGGGATGGAGAAAATGGAAGACCACCATGAACTTCAACACATTCTTACTCCCAAGTCGTCACATATTGACGTTTGGTTAAGGACCCCTCCGTGTCACTTTTGACATTTTTGGTGTCCCCAACCCCTCGTTTTTTGACGTGCTGGGTGTTGCCATTAGATTACAGGTCCCCAACCTCTGGGCCGCAAACCAGAACCAGTCAAGTACCGTGACAAGTGGCGCATTGGTACCAAAAACCGGTACCCTAACCTGACACTGGACCAGATGTGGTCCTGGGCGCGAACCAGTACTGGGTTAAGGTTAGGGTACCGGTACATTGTCCCGAGGGTCAAAGACCCTTGATTTTACGAACAGCCAGCACGTCAAAAAAGACGAGTTGGGAACACCTAAAATGTTAAGAAGTGATGAGGAAGGGTACTTAACCAAACGTGATGAGTTGGGGATGAGAATGTGTTGTAAATTCAGGGACACCTTCATGACATAACAACTTCTGTTCACATTTGTTGAGATTTATTTCAGGGAGAATGTAGCTTGTGTGGATTTAACATCATCACTTGCAATCTTATCTCTCTGCTCATGAGCACAGAGGAATTTAACTTTATCAAATGGCAAAAAGGAAGTAACACGCCACAGGAAGATTCCTCATATATCTGACAGGATAAAATCCAATAGTTATTGTTGAGTTGTTGGCAGCACTACCCATGATGCTTATCTCATGTTCCACCACATGGAGAGGATCGCTGTTGAACTCAGAAATACGTCATGTCACTAGAGGTATGAGTTCAGTAACCTTTAGCATATCAAGGGAACATCTCCTTTGTGAAATGGAGTGCTGCTTTTATGACGTAAACATCGAACGGAATTGTGGTGAAAAACTAATAGAAGTAAATAGACTGTCTAGGACGGCTCATTTGGTATAGAAAGTACCAAGCGACTTTATTAACCACAATCTAGATATACATTTTTGTTCTGTTTGTTCAAACTCTGCCTTCAACTTAAAAACTTCAACCCTGATTTAAAGCCATTTACACCAAACAGATTTTACATCTTAGGATAGTTGTGGTATCTTTGAATTTCATGAAAAAACATGGTAAAAATGGACAGAATTGTTTTTTTTTATTGAAAAATGTAAATTGGTCCCAAAAATGTTTGTAACAATGAAAGCTTCTCTAAGAAGTTTGGCAAAGGAAACTGTATCACTCAAAGGGGGTAGTAATGTGGTGCAACAGCTATAAGAAAAAAACAGAAACAAATAATTACAATTAGAATGATTGAACGCAATAACAGGTCAATATGCTTTTGAATGTTTATGTAAAGATTATTGTGTCTAAGGAATTTATTTGTTTGTCTTTTTCACATGTCAACCAATCAGAGGTCTCCAACCTTTTTTAGACCAATTTCACATATCGGCCTGTACGAGGCTGAAGTGGGCGATTGTTTATTTTCTTTCTTTCTTTTTTTTTTTAGCTTCCAAGCTTCCCTCAACTTTTGAAGGCAAAGTTTATCTTCATTTTCTGCTTAAAGCTTTATGTATGTATACACTTCATGCAGTAATCATTAAAACGTGACAGATTTTTCCTTAACCATAACTGTTAAAGTAGAAGCTAAATAATCAGATGTCAACTTCGGCTTCGTCTGACTTTGAAGGTGCAATGAATACTTACAGAAGAAAGCCACTGACACAGGGATTTTTGAAAAATAATGATATCAGTGAATTCACAATTTGAGCAGCTTAATTAGCAACATCATCGTAATGTTAGACAACTGGTTGCTGGATATTATGCATTATTACTATGGTCTGTGGAAAAACTGTAGTTGTAAATTCATATTTGGAGTAAAGACTTCTTTATTTTTTTTAAATAAAGTTGAAGTCTGGCTCTCTTCTACAAAAAGAAACTTTCAAAATACGTTTGTTTTTTTAGTGCTGTCAATCAATGAAAAAAAAAATAAAACTAATCACAATTAATCGCAACATTTTACTAGGTACATTTTATATGACAATATGCTTTTGAACAAAAACAGGCCAGAAAGAAAAACATTTCTTCATTTTTCCAGTGTGAAATGTTTAACTTTATAAAGGGTTAACATCCCCGAAGTGTGATTGATGTGCAAAAAAACACATCAACAGTAAGATAAGCAGGACTGTACATTGTAGAACAGTTACTTTAAAGGGTAAAGTTATGTTCAAGGAAATCCCTATAAATATCTCAGAAGTATCTCTGTGGCGCGTTTTATCTCAAACATCCCTCAGATTCAATTAATAGATCCATAAATAGCCTCCCATCTACTTGTAAACTGGATCACAGATGTCTGAAACAAAAACATCAACCCTTGAGGCATCAGCATTAGCTATACAATCTCCTCCGACAGGAAACCTCAGACACTGTGACCCTTTCAGAAAACGCCGTTTGATCTGATGTGAAGGGTCTCTCTGATGAAGTGCCTTCCCTCACTGCCTCTGTGGTTTCCCTCTGGCCACAAACACATCTTTAAATAAATGGAGCTGTTGAGTTCTTCAATGAGTTTCCATCTTAATCAGAACTGCAAATATTATGAGCCCACTGAACCGTAGAACTGGTCCTGGAACCTCAATAGAAATGCTGAAAAATGTGACCATATGAAATCATGCATTAACTCCCAATAAAAATGTAGGTTCAGCCCTTTTCTCCATCATCTGGTCTTTTACTTTGAGACATTATTTTGTAATACTCAGCAACTGTTTGTCTTGTTTATGTGCAAACGTGAGCGCCTGCATTCAGTAATCCTCCAAGGTTTGAAGAACATGAAGTTTTGCTTCTATAGTCCTTTTTTCTATAGTTGATTAAGCAAAAAGGTCATTTTTTTACAAATCTAGTTTTCAAACTAAAGAAGTTGTATTACCTGCGATAATGCTTTTTGCTGAAAGTAGTCACGCTTTTTCCTGAACATGGTGATGCAATTTACTTTAATTGGTTAAGTTGTTTGCTGAAAGTGCAAAAGCTTTTTGCAAAATCTTAAATTTGCTAAATTTTATTAAAGAACTTTGAAACAGCGCTGAAGCTGGCCTAAATTTCAGATAATCTGTAATAAAGTTGTTTAAAAATCTCTAAAATATGTTTCTTAAATGTGAGCTGAACTCCAAACTAACCCAAAAAACCTTAATCGATGCCAAATTAGCCAAAAAAACCTAGCTGTTGCTTAAATATTAGCTATAATCCATCATGGCCTAAAAAACTAAATTGTTCAAAAGCATTAGCCTGTTGCTAAAATAAAAGCTAAACTCCAAATTAGCCTAAAAAACCCCAGTAGATAACGAACTAGCCAACAATGTTAGCCTGTTGCTGAAATATCAGCTTTTTATTTTTTTATTACTATAAAAGATAAAAAACATATCCCATTAATATACGGTATGTAAAGTCTTGTTGTTAATCTAGCAATATCTGGACTTTTGAAGACTTTCTCCTTCATTTCCTGTGGGGCATAATTTGCTCAATATTTCAAAAAATACCAAAAACTCTGGCAGTAATGTCCTGAACGAGCTGAACGTTTTGATAAGAAGATTCCTGAAATCACTGTAAGCGTGATTGAGTTTTTACGTCACAAAACCGTACGTAAAGGAGCAGGAGAATCAGCATAGTGTGAATACTTACTAACCATTCACACAATTCTTGTCAGACATCTGTTTTTATTAAATGTACCGACCAGTGGACTTTTGATAGCGTCTCAGAAGTCAGAGAGTGCCGTCTGGTTAATAGATATCCAATGCGGGGCAGGATACTCTCCTCTAAGTGTGGGTGGTAACCATGCGGATGTCCGAAGCAGACAGATAGCGGATAACAAAGGAGGGTGAGACCTGGACTGGATGCATTGACTTCCTCAAAGCCTCATGAGTATTTCCTCCTGTTCCTGGCTGTCTTCCTGTTCTAACAATTTTAAATCATTTTCCAGTGACAGGAATAACTTTGGCTTGAAATGATTTCACTGCTGTTGCCGTGATATTTCTTTTGGCGTGTCAGCATGTGGATAAATATGACCGAGAACGATCTCTGAGCCTTATTTGGTGGAAAACTGGAAGTTTTGTAGACAATTAGTGATGAATGATGAAAGGGACTCTTTTGATGTGGCTTTTGGTAGAACAGACAGGAAATAGAAGCTTTAGATCTGCTGCCAGTTCTACCTGACTCCTGACTTCATTCAAAAGCTTTCACAGAATAGATTGATGTTGTTTGACTTGCTGCTTTTTACCAAATGTACTTTACGTAGGAGTAACACAAGATGCTTGATGTTTTTCTCAGTATGCTATAATTGTTGAAGATTTCATTATTTTTCAGAATGAACTTTGAGGTACAGCTTAGAGTTTCAAACACCATTGGTTAAAATAATCTAAACAAATAAATCAAACAACAAAAAGGCTCCTGGAACTACAGTCATTTATCTGCCAGCACTAAAATTTAACTGACCTGTTCAAGTTAATGGGCTGATTTCCAGAAAATAATAGAAGTACCAGTACATCTATTCTTAAAACCTGAGTCTCTAAATAGGATCTGTGTAGGTGTACAATGGACCAAAGCAACAGTAGTATCAAACAGGGTCAGAGGTTACTACTCGTGCTAAAAGTGGATAAAAGCATGCAGCAAAAAGGCTGCTAAGTGTTAATTAAATTTAATGGGATGTTGCAGCGTAGGTGTTGAATCAGAATTAAGTGGAATGAGAATTTTTTTTTTTTTTTTTAAATCAAGTAGCACCGCCAGCAGCTCAACATGATTTCCATTGCCAACCGCCTTTGATCTCAAAATAAATCTAATTCATTCACAGTCATTAAAACAGAATGAGCTAGTCAAGTACAAGTTCTGTTTTGGTTAAAATGTGCTATAGCCACTTGGGCTGTTTCAAAATAACTGACCTTTATCTGTAATAGAAAAGGGTCAAAACAAATCAGTTGTCAATAGAAAAAGAAGAAAAAAAAAGATAATTTCCCCTGAAAACACAATTGTATTCACTGTGTTTTTGAGTGTGAGCGTGGATGGATGAATGGTTGTGGTTGGCACACATTGCATTCTTCCATGATAAATACAAGAAAGATAACTGGATGTATAATAACATTTAGTCTATTTACTGCCCAAATTCACAAATGAAGTCCAATGATCACAAAGACGTAGCTAGTTTGCGTTGTTGGCAGCCAGATCTGCTGACATTTAAAGACAAAAGCTTTGAATACTGGGACAACGGAAAAATAGACATAAGATTTTCTAAGAACACTCAAGTTTTTGGACATGTAAGTAAAAACAGTATTTGTCTGGTTGGGCTTTTGATAAACCAAATACACTGGTAAAGGTAATTAATCATCCAGATTTAAGGTAAAAGGTAAACATGCCAAATGCTGACATTCTTGTGTGTCAGTGAAGCAGTAATATGTGAGCAGGAAGCCATTAACACAGCATTACCAGACCAGGAAATTCAATTTTCTACCTCTGGTAGGTTGTGTTCAAGGCCTCCCTGGTGGTTGCTAATTGATTACCATGGCTCCCCACAGCTGATGTCCTTCTTTGCGTTCTCCAGTGGAACATCAGAGATTTTCAGATGGTTTAAAGAGAATACACATGCTGGAATTTACTGATGGGGAGGATCTCCTTGAAGAATGAAATACAATTTTGGACAATATTCTCATAAAAAAAGAGAAAAATCAACAAAACTAAATTGGTCGTAAATGATTGATCACTAACAAAAAACAGTAAATGAAATGGGTAAAAAATAATGGAAACATGAAGCAAATATACACACATTTATGAAACACTACAATGAAATAGAAGTTAAAAATCATTCACAATCATCAAACGATACAAATATACACTTTTAATGTATTCACATTTTAGAGATCTTTTTTTAAATGATAACCAATGTCATTTCCTTTAAAAGGTTTTTATTAAGTTTAATTGAATGTTGTCTGATCAGTGATCAAATTTAAAAAGGGCATTTACAAACTTCCAACCTATATTGACCATCCACTTTTTTTCATTAAATAAAACATTTTTTGCCTGAAAATTGGGTTTTGACTAACTCACAATATATTTTTTTAAACTCCCAATTATTCCAATTTTTTTAGTAGTATTTTTATGCTTTTTAGCAACCACAAACAACTGTAAGTGTCAATAAAGTTGCATTACAGGATCCGTTCTAGTTCACATTTTTGTTACATTTTAAATGAACAAGCTTTAAATAAACTAAAGTGAACAGATTTAACTTCACTTTCTGTCATTTTTGATTATATATTATTAAAATTAAGCTTTGGAAGGAAAACATTTTTAGAGAATATGTGATTGATGCATTATTTTATTACAACTTTAATAAAAGACATTTACATAAACTGGTAATTTCTGTTATTTTCTACCACAGGGGACACAGTTGTGTTTTGACCTGTGCTTCTTTAACTGCCTTTAAGTGTCTTGATCGCAGTCTTGGGTTTAAACAGGAAAATGACCCCACAGCACAAATACTAACACATGAGAGCTAAAAGCAAAACTATTCTGAAGGTGGTTTTCTGTGAGTCCTGACCTAAAAACTTGACCTCATGTTTAAAAGCAGTACCACTACAAAAGACTACAAACATTTATTTAGGGATGTTTTCTTAAATAAATATAAATCTTTTATTTTTGCTAAATGATGTGTGATAATTGGCAACAAAACAAAAACACAAAAACACCAAACGAATTGGTTACGTCTTAGGAATAAACACACGGACTATCTAGATATTATCATTGAATTGATCTTTTGATATTCAATTTATTGTTTCTTCTTCTGAAGAAAATGAGAGCATCACTAAGAACCTCTTAGACTTCCATTCATACCTTCTTAGATTTGTATTCATTTCCTTTCCCACCCAACTTCTCATGCTGAGCCCAATCCCTTCACAGCAGGGAAGTGAATGAGCGTCATTGTGGCTTTGTACGAGATTAGCCCAATTTAAAGCCCCTTAGAAAGATTTAGCCACATTATTCACATTTTAATAGAAATTCCCACCAACACGTAGGCATGCGAGCTGAAATCAAAATCCACAGCAATGAAACGAGGAAGTAAGGAGCTTAAACCAGGAAAAATCCAAGACTACATGGCTTATTAATTGCAAGCATTGTGCACGCACAATGAGGGCACTGGAAGTACGGAAACTGAGAAAACACAGGTTTGGCATCTCTTTGGACCACTTCAGAACAACATACTAAAGTCTAGCCAAAGTACATTTCCCTATGTTACCAGAACTAGCAACGTTGTGTGTATAGATGGATATATGCAGCTATCATTAGAGCCTTAGTCACAACTGGCCTGACCGGAGGATACGGGCTGTCTGCTTCGTAAAGGGCAAACCTGTAATGCTATGCTCACACAAATGGGATTTGCGCAACAAATTTGTGTGGCTCGCCCCTCTTTCGCTGCATGGCAAATTCACTGCCTGAGCTTGACGCCGGCGTGTGGGAGGAGCTACCAGCTAATGTCTTAAGCGTGATTGATACATGGCTGTGGATATCTCACTTAGTATGTATGGAAGACACAGATGATGTTGAGAGATCAGGTTTATTTATTGTGAAGATTTCTACAAAAACATTAGTTACGCGTCTACATGTCTGGGTTCATGAGATCCTTCTGAGATTCCAGGAGCTGGTTCACTCTCACTCCAGGGAGCTGTTTTCTATCACAGACACTTTGCCGGTGTTTCTGTGTCTCTGTGACCAAACAGACATAAAATATTGTCAATTTTTTTTCACGGGGATCACACATTAATATAAGGGTGGGGTCATCTAGACCCTATACGATAGCAAGAGTTAACCAGAGAGGGGAAAATTAGTATTAGTATTCTCTCCGCTGATTGAATTACTAAAACCATTAGTGCCCAAAGCTGAGTTCCTGATTGGTAGATGTGATGTGGTGACCTGCCAAAATTTAGATACTTGATCTCTGCGCAAGTCTCGCTGCTGCCAGACTGCCATGCTACGCCTGTTGCTCAAATCGCTCCGCAGGACTTCATATCGCCTCAATTCACATCTGTGCCATTGACTTAACATTGAAACTGTCCGGCTTAGCAAATCACGATCATTGGGATCATGTTGTTTATTTTGGCCTTGGTTCACCCTGAAGCCTTTTGGTTCACATTTGGTTATTGTTTGGTTATTTTTCTTGAAAATAAATTTGTCTACCTTTTATGGAGACATTTGTTGTGTTTTTGTTACACATTTCTTCTTTACTTCACCTTTATGCTAGGCCCCAGACCCCTAGACTAAATGGGGCATAACAACGTAGCATTAGGGACACGCAAGTGACCCATACAAAATATTAAGGTCATAAACCGCTCAGTGATCTGTAGAGCAACATTTTTCATACACACTTTTTTCCTATGGGTATGCTGCGGGGCACAGGTCGTAGCAAACACTTAAAGACCCACTCCAATGAAAGTGGTGTTTTTAACCTGTTCTGTAGCATTTTTCTCATGATGGAGGACATGTATAAAAGATTAAAACATCATTTCTGAATATTTCTTTATTCAGTTGGTGAACTGAAATGAGTAGGCCAAAGTCTTCTTGCTCTGCTACAATTTTAATTCCTCCACTTGCAGATTAACAGATATAATAATTTTTTCATTTTACTCGTCTGAGCTGCCATCTGGCTCAAAGTTGTACAGCTGGAAAGCACAGAAATTTCTTGTCGTTTAATTTTTTTTTTTGCTACACTAATGTTAATTGTGAGTTGTGAGGTGCTATAAGCGAACGGGATAGAGTGTAAAGGAATGCTGGGATATCTACGTAGGGTTACTTCCACGCCAACAGTCCTGCCCTCAACCCAGAGGCAAATGTCTAATGAGATACATTTTTGTTAAAAACAATGTATTCATTAAAAGAACCCACTGTGAAACATTTTACAATAGAAAAATATTTAGTTGGAGTGGGACTTTAAACGACACGTAAGGGTAAGGGAGAAGTAGGTGAGACGTGGGCACATTGTACTGTTTTGTTTTATTATTTTCAACCCCCTGAAGCCCTGCATGCACAACCAGACTGTTAGAAATGAGGAAATTAAACAATTAGTGCGTAGTGTTTGAGGACATCCCATGAATGCTTATGTATCACCTGCAAACCCTTAGCATGTGTGTGGTCAGTAAGAGGCCAGTATGCTCTCCTTACTAATGACTAGAGCAGGGATAGCCAACCAGGTCCTCAAGAGCCTCAACCCTGCCTGTTTTCCAGATCTTCCTGACCAGCTTGCTGCTGATTAGCTGACTCAAGTGATTCAGCATCCTGATTGACTGAACACACACCATTTAGGTTGTCAACATCGAGCAGTTCAGGGAGAGCTGGAAAACAGGCAGGGGTGAGGCTCTTGAGGACCAGGGTTGGCCACCCCTGCTCTAGTCATTAGTAATTCTAGTACTGGCCCCTTACTAGAATGAAGCATTCTCTCCCTGAGTATGACGGCATCAGCCTTACTATACTCCAAATATGTCACAATACGGCTACCACACCTACTATGCTTTCATACTATAGGTGCCAAATTCTGACCCTATCATCTGAATGTACCGGTAGCAGCAGAAATAGAGATCCATCAGACCAGATGTTTTTCCATCTTCTATTGTCCAGTTTTGGTGAGTCTGTGTGAATTGTAGCCTGAGTTTCCTGTTCTTAGCTGACAGGAGAGATACGTGGTGTGTTCTTCTGCTTCTGTAGCCCATCTGCATCAACATGTTGTACATTCAGAAATGTTCTTCTGCAGACCTCTGTATAACCAGTGGTTATTCGAGATACTGTTGTCTTTCTATCTGCTGGAACCAGTCTGCCCAGAGAACTGCAGCACACTGGATATTTTCTCTTTTTCTGACCATTCTCCGTAAACCCTAAAGATGGTTGTGGATGAAAATCTCAGTCGATCAGAAGTTTCCTAAGGGTGTTTTTGCTGGCTCCTCATAAATGTATTGTGGTGACGTTCTTTACTTCAGTTTGTTCGCTTTCACTCATTGAAAGTCCATGGAGGCATTTACCCTCAAGTGAAGTCCATCAGTCTATTTAGAGCTGACTAGAGTTCAGGTGATCATTCACACTTACCAAATCTATCCCAGAGAAAGACCTCTAGAGTGACTCCAACCCATCAATGTTGGTGCACCCTAAAACTGTTGTCTTTTTTTTTAGGTTTTCTGCTTGGACCAAAAAATTTTGGTAACGCTTTATATTAAGGTGTGCTTGTTAAGTATTAATAAGATATTAATAAGCATTAGTAAGATGCTTATAATTTGCTTATATGCACTTATAAAGATATTAATAAGCCGCTTATTACACTATTATCTAAATTATGGCGTAGTATCAATAAGATATTAATAAGCATTAGTAAGATGATTATAAGCACTTATAAAGATATTAATAAGCCGCTTATTACACCATTATCTACATTATGGCATGATGTCAATCCAATTAATTATGTGCTTATAAATACTTAATAAGCAATTTGTAAGCTACTTATGACAGTATTATATATTATCAGGTTAATGGGCCGGTAAGAATATGCTTATAAAGATATTAATAAGCTGCTTATTAGACTGCTATTAAATCGCAAAGCAATAGGCCACAAAGAATATGCTTATAAAGATATTAATGAACTGCTTATATTGCTTATTACTGATGTCTAATACCAAGTTAATAAGCCACTAAGAATATGCTTGTAAATGTGTTTATACACTGCTTATTACACTAGTTTGCAGTACCCTAATCTAAAGCGTGGACCATTTGTGTTAATAAAGAAAAAACACAACAAACACTGTATGAGAAGTTTTAATTTAAACACAAAACATTACAGCTTTAAACATGACACTCTCTTTTGCTGTTTAATTAGGAAGAGGCCTTAATATATTTTTGTTACTATTAATTTGATTGGAGGATGCAGAGAGGGGGCAGAATGATGACGTCATGAGGAGGAGACGAGAAACTCGCGGCAGAAAAACGTGGCTGAAGGATGAAGAAAGCCTGTTAACAAGTTTCAGAAACGGATAAATATGTTAAGAACGAACGGACAGTGAGTTCAGAATAGCATGTTTATGGTTTTATAAGTTTAGATGCACTTGGTGGGTGTGAGCTTGCTAGTCAGCGCGACTTAGCTAACGTAGCGTACCCTGCATCGGACTGGACTTTGAGCCGCTAACCCAGCGACTGAAAACCCCGGGACTGCACGAAGACGATAGGAACCGAGTGAGTGGGACACGCGCACGTTCAAGGATTCCAGTTTGACTCTGGCAGGACCGTCAGAGTTCTTCGTCGTGCTCCGTCGTTGTGCTGCATCAAGTCTGCATCGGGACCTCATGACATGCTCTGAGGGAGTGCATTGAATGCATTCACACAACTAGCCTTCAGTTAATAATCAATTAAAAGGCTTTAGTAATTCTGGTGTCTGCTTTTACAATATACTAGAGGACAAACACATTTTTTTGGTCTGTTTGTTTGTTTTGTTTGTTTGTTTTCCCAAGAATGGGAGGGACCCTTAAACAGTAAAAAAAAAACAAAAAAAAAACAGACAATTTTGTGATTTGACTTCGACTTGTAACCTTAGACTTGGGACTTGACTTGGACTTGCCCTCAGAGACTTGTGTACAACTTTGCCTTGAAGTCACTAACCACACAGTTGGCACAAACTGGATGTTTTGTTTTACCAAGTCATTATTTAAAGAGTTAAACAGCAAAAGAGAGTGTCATGTTTAAAGCTGTAATGTTTTGTGTTTAAATTAAAACTTCTCATACAGTGTTTGTTGTGTTTTTTCTTTATTAACACAAATGGTCCACGCTTTAGATTAGGGTACTGCAAACTAGTGTAATAAGCAGTGTATAAACACATTTACAAGCATATTCTTAGTGGCTTATTAACTTGTTATTAGACATCAGTAATAAGCAATATAAGCAGTTCATTAATATCTTTATAAGCATATTCTTTGTGGCCTATTGCTTTGCGATTTAATAGCAGTCTAATAAGCAGCTTATTAATATCTTTATAAGCATATTCTTACCGGCCCATTAACCTGATAATATATAATACTGTAATAAGTAGCTTACAAATTGCTTATTAAGTATTTATAAGCATATAATTAATTGGATTGACATCATGCCATAATTTAGATAATGGTGTAATAAGCGGCTTATTAATATCTTTATAAGTGCTTATAAGCAAATTATAAGCATCTTACTAATGCTTATTAATATCTTATTAATACTTAACAAGCACACCTTAATATAAAGCGTTACCAACATTTTTAGCAAAGCTAGTGCTCAGATTCAGATGCTTCAGCCTATTTAGCAAAATATGCCCCATAGCAAATGTATGAGAACGTCTTCAAATTTCAACATTTTAAGTAGATTAGCAACAAGCCTTTAAATATATATTCACGCGCTATGTTTTAACATTTTATATTAATTAAAAAAAAATAGTTTACCTAATATCTTACCAATATGCTAACATTTTTGGCTAATTTGTTATCTTTTGTCGTTTTTTAAGGCCAATTTAGAGTTTAGCTTTTATTTTAGCAGCAGGCTAACATTTTTGACTAGTTTACTGAGGAATTTTAGGGTATTTTGGAGATTAGCTAGTATTTAAGCAACAGGCTAGCTTTTTTGGCTAATTTGGCATCTATTGGGGTCTTTTAATACTAGTTTGGAGTTTAGCTTGGAGCCAGCAGGTTCTTCCTGTTTGGAATGTGCGAGGGGAGGGGTCATTCAGTCCAGTTCTTTTATACTGTCAATACAGTAAAAAGGGGGAAAAAAACAAAAACATTGAAATATTGGAAAAAGACCATGTTGCCCAACCCTTCCTAATGGTTTTTGTACACATTTTGTTTTTTTACTTTAAACTAAGTTGCCAAAAACGACTGCAGTCTTCGACTTACGAATGTATCTAAAAATACATTTAATAAAGGTTTGTGTTACAGTTTTGTTGGATCTAATGCATACACTCATTTCATACACTAATTTCACAATCTGTCTTGTAATTCATGCCCTATATATATATATATATATATACAGTTTTAAAATCAGAGAATGTAATGTGAATAATAAGCCTCAACATTTGCATAGGAGGAAAAAAAACGCTCAAAGCCACAGCAGATCACACATTTAGAACAAGAGGAAACATTTAAACAGTTCAACCATTCTTGTGAATGTTATTAGATTATCTCCATAAAGGTCAAAAGGTTAAAGTCGAACAAGCCACAGCTTTAAAACAGTAGAATGAGCAGAGCTAAGTGCTTCCTCATGAGCATTTCCAACAGGAAAACCATTGTAAGGCATTGGGAGGTAGAAACTGGAGAAATAGGATATCACCAAATTTGCAAGTGTGAAGACCAGCAGATGCAGTTAAAGAAAAGTGTGAAGTATATAGAAAATGACAAATAGCTTCAGCTGTGAAAAGATTACATAAAATACATCCCAGAACAACATAGCACTTCTTCCACCTTCAGTTTCACTTACAAAGATTCTCCTGTTCAAAACATTTGGAACACAAGGCTTATTATGATGCTGGAAAAACACTCAACTTTCTAGCAAAACAGTAACACAATCTTTTTTGGCGCCATTATTAAGAGCAACAATAACCATGAGAAGTGGACTCATTGCAAAAAAGGATGAACTTACCTATGATTGAAAATAAAGCTGTCATAGCCTTACAGTTTTGATCTCCCTGACATTCTGACATTGGCCTACCCAAACGCAGCTGTCCATTCTGACTAACAGATAACCTCTAAATACAGATCTATAGTGTGCTGCCGTTTGTCGATATAAGCCAAAGTTAAAATGATCCTTCATATTCGGATGTCCCTTGTTGATGAGACGTCTTGCAGATTGCCGTCACATGAGCATTTTCCAGCACAGATCTGGTTGTGTGTCACAAGACACTGTTCTGTTTGTTCTTAATGAGAGCCGGAGACCTCAGATGTGCCCGGGCCTTTGAAGTGGAGCAGTAATTCATTGAATCTGCAACGGGACTGCCTAAGAATAACTATCTAAATGGGTGACTTCTTTTATTTAGCTCCCTTAAGTGTTCAAATATAGCTAGCCACGTGCCAGCACTAAAGGTGAATGTGGAAGTATTCACAAAGGAAAGTGCAGTAGGCAGGGGGTGATGTTTAGGTCTGAGATTATCTGCAATCCAGTTTTACTGAGTATTTTCTGTCTTTTTTCCTTTCTTTTCAGACAGGGTTGATTATTTTAAAGTATGACAGAGTAAGAAAGTTTAAAGAAACTAACAGATGTATGCTTGTTGTCATCTTGGCTCCATTATACTATACTATGCTATACTACACTATATTATATATTGTGCTGTACTACAATATACTATGCTGTATTACATACTCTATTATACTATACTGCAGTGGAGTATAGTATAATGTAGCATCTAATTCTATATTATATTGTGCTACAGTGTAGTAAAATATATGATAGAATACTGTATATTATACAACAGTATATTATAGTATATCATATTATACTATACTTTTTTATTTTATATACTATACTGTAATATACTATATTGTATTATATACCATATTATACCACAGCATAGTATTATATAAAATACTTTAGTATATTATTGTATATACAATATTACATTACACTACAGTATAATTTAGTATAATATATACTACTATTCTATAATATTTACTATAATATACTACAGTATAGTATAGCATAATGTATTATACTATACTATATACTACTGTAGGATTTTTTTAAAATAATTTCAAACTTTAGTAAATTTCCACTTGGTCATAATGATCCAAAATATTAATTTAGGAATTAATTCCTAAATAAGGAGTAAATAAATAGTCATCATTTGTTCCATTAATGGACTTTCATTTTTCCAAGCGATAAGAGTCTGCTACAAAGAAAAGAAGTCTTTAACAGATGTCACACTGTCCGTTCACAAACATTTCGATGTGGGCCCCATGAGGTTTACCTTTGGGCGGAATTGATGGGCCCCAGGTGAGTTTGCCCTGTAAACGTGTACAAATGAGGCTGACGAAGAATGCAATTCCATTCATTAAAAACAAAAACGTTTACAACTTCTAAAGTCGAGCCAATGAAAGGAGTTGCCAAAACCGTTGGTTGTACATGTAAAGATTAAACTGAATCACATTGCCACACGGTCACATGCTAATAAGCTTTAGCACTTAGGCTAATACCAAAAGGACTGCTAAGAACCTGTGGGAACCTCATTGGAAAACAATGTCATCGCTCACTGCCAATAGCCCCATTGTATGACCCTTCCAGCTCTCAGACTGCGCTGATCAAACCCAAACTCCTTCCCAGACATACCAGACTCAAAGCCACAATAAAACGCTTAAGCATCTTTAGCCACCTTACTTTTGAACCTGGAACAACGATCAATACTGCATCAAAAATTCATTGTGCTCACAATCAAACGACACAGTCTGCCACAGGAGATATATATATATATATATATATATTTGTGTGTATTGATATTGTTATTCCATAAACAGGATGCTGACAACATTTCAACAAAGTCCAGTTCATGCTTTTCTTTCATCTATCCATCTCCTTTCAGGGTCACAGGGTTACTGGAGCCTATCCCAGCCATTACTGGTCAGACTGAACGGTCACCAGTCTGGTCAACACTACTCCAATTCAATTTATGTCAGAAAACATTTGCAAGTCCATGAATTTATACAGATCACACAAAAATGACAAATGAATACAAGAATAAAAACATGAAGCTTTGTATTATAATACTTTCAATAGAAGAAAGCTAAAGAGTTCAGTAAATACTGAGAAAATTCCCTTCTGGTCCACAATATTCCACGCTAATGTATCTTTTTCACTTCAGTAAAGTATTGCAATGTGTAAAATATTTCTCACAATTCCATCTATAAAGTTTTTTCACGATCATTTTACTGGCTTGATACACCTAAAACTTGCACAAGAAATACAACCGAGGTCTTTAGAGGAAAAGACATTTCCTAAATAAAATAAACTCTTATATGCAGTCACACTCACAGATACTGTAAAAAACATTTTTAGACAAAATCAAATCATTTTAAACCCTCTAAATCATGAAAAATCATAATATATAAATTTCATATATAAAGACCATAACTACACTGAAAAAAAATATCAATTTACAAAAGTTCTGTAATTGTTAACATTTAAAATGATTAGTTTTCATCCAATTAAAATTTAAATTTGATGGTTTACTAAACTCATAAAATGTATACAATAAAATAATAATTTTAAATGTAATAAATTACAGAACTTTTATTAATTGATCCAATGTTTCATTTTTTACAGTGTACTTCTCTAAGCAGAAAAAAATAAATCAGTTAAAATCAAAATATTCAGATTTTATCAAACAGAAAGATCCCTATGACCTTCAGGGGAACGTTGGGGTTCAAGCTGGACCTGGTGCCATGCTGGGTCACCAGCTCTGGTACAGACAGAAACTTTGACCTGGATTTCTCAGCCCTTAAAACATAGGTCAGTTTTCAGTCGTTCACTGCAAAATCACACCTCTTAGAAATAAGTCAAAAATTCTGACACCATGTTATCTTTTCTTTAAAGGAACCGTTTGAGGATAAACAACTTTTTTAGCTTTTAAGTGTAGTATACTGTTTAATTCTCACTATAAACAAAGCCAAAGCGGTATTTTGACCGTTCATGCATTTTTGAGTAATCCTCTGAAAACTTGCGCTTCTTACAGCAGAAACTTACTACTTTCATACCCATGAAAACGAGCGGTTTGTCACGATCTGATGTCACAGAGTGAGACCGCCCCTTTCAGGAAGAGTCTGCTCTGACAACTCGGCCCCCCAGTCGAAGACCAACACCCAATTTCCCCACAGAGTTAGCGGTGATCAGCAAAAAAGCTTTTATTTTAGATGCAGAATACCATATATCTTCCAATTGTGTCCTGTCTTGAATATATTCCAGCTCAAACGAGTGTTTGTTACTTTAGACGCGGAGCTCCTTTAAGACCCCCCCGTAGGTACAGTTGCGCAGACGCCGCTTGTATTTGTGTTGTGAACCAGCGTAGCAATGGCCAAAAAGTTTGATGTTTATTTTCTTGAGAAAAACGAAGACACGCCTCTGGCTTTAGGATGACGTCATGAAATGGGCGGCACCCACACGCAGCGGCAGGACGAGCCTCAGGAATCGAGTCGTTTTACTTCCGGGTAGGACAAAAACTCCTGAAAAATAACTAGTATTTGGTTTTATTAGTGTTCCAGAGGTAATATATGATCATATATGTGGGCGTAGTTTGCTCTGAAAGGCTTAAGAAAATCAGGGTATGGCCCCTTTAAATAAGCAAAAAAGAAAAAAATTAATATATGTATATATATATATTATATACTGCTCACAAAAATTAAAGGAACACTTTTTTTATTGGGCCTGGCATGAATTGAATTAAACCTGTCTGATAATTTTCTGGTTGGTTAACCAGCTGAGGACCTCGTTAATCAATTTCAGCTGTATTGGTGTTCATGGAATTAACAACAGGTGCACTTCAGTGGCAACAATTAGAAAACCCTTAAAACAGGACTGGTGTTACATGTGGAGGTCATTTCAAGTTTCTCCCTCTTGATCTTTTTTGGCTGGTTTTCCACTCGTGCTGATTTTGGCTCGATAATTATCTCTACTGGCAGTATGAGGCGATTCCTTAACCCTACAGAAGTTGCACAGGTTGTCCATCTTCTCCAGGATGGCAGATCCACACGTGCTGCAGCAAGAAGGTTTAATGTGTCTCCCAGCACAATCTCCAGAACATGGAGGAGATTTCAGGAGACTGGTGGTTATTCTGGGAGAGCTGGACAGGGCCGTAGAAGGTCCTCAACCCCTCAGCAGGACCCATACCTGCTCCTTTGTGAAAGGTGGAACAGGCTGAGCACTGCTCGTGCCCTACAGAATGACCTCCAGAGGGCCACTGGTGTGAATGTCTCTACCCAAACAATCAGGAACAGACTTCATGAAGGTGGCCTGAGGGCCCCACGTCCTGTAGTGGGCACTGTGCTCATCCTTGAACCCATTGTCAGACCCTACGCTGGTGCAGTAGGTCCTGGTTTCCTCCTAATGCACGACAATGCCCGGCCTCATGTGTCAAGAGTATGCAGGCAGTACCTGGAGGATGAAGGAATTGCAACAATTGAATGGCCTTCACCATCCCCTGACTTAAACCCAATAGAACATCTCTGGGACATTATGTTTGGGTCCATTAGGCGCTACCAGGTTGCTCCTCAGACTGTACAACAGCTCAGGGATGCCCTCACACAGATCTGGGAGGAAATGCCACAAGACACCATCCGTCGTCTCATTAGGAGCATGCCGCCACGTTGTCAAGCATGCATACAAGCTGGTGGGGGCCACACAAGATACTGAAAAGCATCTTGAGTTGCAGAAATTAAGTTCTGGAAAAAATGGACTAGCCTGTCACATCTTCATTTCACTCTGATTTGATGGTGTCTACACAATTGAGCCTCTGTAGGCTGAAAACTTTTATTTCCATTAAAAGACTTGGCATCCTTTTGTTCCTAAGACACTGCCCTGTCGTTATTTGTATAGATATCCAACTTCATATTGAGATCTGATGGATCTAATGTGTTTCTTTAAAGTGCTCCTTTAATTTTGGTGAGCAGTGTATTTTTTTTTCTTTAAGAAATTCTAGACACTATTAGACATGTTTTCTCAAACTAAGATATTTTTGCAAATTGAAAATTATTATTTTTCTTGTAAGACAGAAACTAAGACAATTTTCTTTTACTTTCCTATTCTTCAGTTTTTGTCTGTTAGTCCTAAAGAAGCCATTTCATTCATTTAAGGGCTTATTGAAGGGCTGGAAAGTTTCTAAAAGAATACCACCACAGAATATGGCTCAAAAAAGGAACTGTTCAAAAGACTGCCAGGCTCTACAATCTCAAATCAAACACTAAACCCAAAATTCTTCTAAAATAAAACTAATTTTGAACTAAAGATAACAGTCTGTCCTTTCCCATTGGTGACCAAGGTCTGCTTATTTATTCATCTAAATAGGATAAATGAAAAAAAAAGAAAACACACATTGGGAACTGTTTAGGGGAAAAATGAATAGCATGTTTTTCTGCAAACCTAAATGAGATGTACAGAAATAAACCCGACCAGCAGCAGAACCATGAGCTGTCTGATCTGCCTACGCAGTTCAACAGGCCACATCCTTTCTGCCTCCACTCAGGGAGAAAATAGCATCAGCCGGCGAAGCTGCCAGACGTTAAGGTAGCCTGTTATTTTCACATGAAGTACATTCACACTGATTCTGTATCACGGCAATCATCCAGTTTCATTAGTGGAGGTTTTTCTACAGCCGCATTTCAGTGGCAAGATATGTCCTCTGTCTTTGTTAATGACTTTTTCCATCTGTGACAATAGGAGCTTATTGCAGTGCAGGCATGAGGTTTATGACAAGAAAAACATGGAGATTTAGAAAATTTACAAAATCCTTAAACAATTAGAGCTACATGGACCAAACATGGTTTGAAATGACATTATAACTAACAACAAGGACCTTCCTGCATTGGTTGTATTAATGCTTCTTGGGAATACATCTCCTTGTTCAGTATTTCTTAACCCTTTAACACAAACTCTCTAACATACTGTAACACAATCACTGTTATTCCAGTAGATTCTGAAGAAGTTAAACTTCATAATCATCATTAAAACACTACTGGGAATGTTTTTTTAAATAAAAAAATTGTCATAGGCGGACTTTAGAGGTTTCAGACTAGAAAAAAATGACTTGAGGGAAGTGAGCTTTGTTAGAAGGTAAAATGGTCCCAATTTTTAAGTGAAATTTCACCAAAAATATATACTGGTCAAACCAATGGCAATGTTACATACAAAAAGAAAGAACATGCACAGCATAAATGAAGGAAAAGAGTTGCAACGCAACTGGTGTGTTAGTTGTAACAAAAATGGCAAATGCAAGAGGACGACAGCAACTGCACAGAAGGAAAACTATCATTAAAATACATTTGGGACAAGCTAGATAATCGGAAAGTATCCACAATCAACAAAGGGAAAAAAATAAAGTCTGAGACAGGAGACAAGCTTCAGAAAAGAAAATTGAATCGACTTTGCTCTCCAAAGCCCACGAGCAACACTAAATCTTCCCTATTTAGGACACAACTCCAGTGTGTGTTTGTGCGCAGGTGTGTGTGTTGAATAAGAAATAAGATAAAGGAGGATAAACCAGTCAGACTATCTAGGTGAAACAGTTCTGGTGAGGAGAGCAAAGCATGGACAGGATTCTGCCTCTGGAGTTAGAACCTTTCTTTTGCATCATTAATGATTAGACTAAAGTTTGTTAGCAAGTGCATGAGAAGTGAGTCACTGAGGTGAGTCTCTGAACCAAACGTAACGAGTGTCAAGAGATGTACTTCCACTGTGTTGATGTTCTGCTGCAGACACAAGGCCAGTCATTCAAACTGTTATGCTCACGAAGAGGAGGAACAACAGAGTCCTGAATGCTGCACGGTCCTGACAATAAGTCAATGTTGAGACACTTTCCCAATTTATGATATTTCTAATAAAGTATCCATGCAGGTGCACGCAGTGTGTACCTAAATTGCATTTAAGTGTCAAAAAGATCAAATCACTTTTGTTCTTCATTGAAACTCATAGACATAATATTGTCTGGGTTGTTTGGATCACAGTAATCAATCTCAGATACCTGTGATCAGTAGCTTACCTGGTGAGTTCAATTACAGGAGAAACTTCTAAAGAAGGAAGTTCACATTGTTTTTGAAGCAGTATGGTAAAGAAAAGGGATATCTGCTGCTGAAAAGTGTGAAATAGTTGAATGTCTTTGACAATGAAAAAAAACCTTTGATAGTTCATGAAGAGAGATTTGTGGCTGATCCAGACACACAGGTTGGTGTAGTTCAGGGGTTTGTAACCTGCAGCTCCAGATCCACATGTGTCTCTTTTATCTCTCCATTGTGGCTCCTTGGACAAACAAAATAAGTCATGGAGACTGCTGACCCAGACATGTCGACCGTCAGAGTCAGCAGCTCCTGATAATGGCTGCATAACCAAAACTGCCTAAAGAAAACAAATAAACAAATCCTGAAAACTAAGACTACCAAGATCCAACCCCAAACTAAAATAATAAAATCCAGCAGAGTAAGACTGCTGAGGACAAAGAGGGAAAAAGAACAATTCAATAAATGGTAACAAAGTAAGGATTACTTAATTATCATTTATTTAATTTAGATTAGTTAATTGATGTCTGAGGTTCACATAGATGATAAACTATGTAGGTTTTTACATCCTGTTGACCTGAAGACATCTTGTTTGCTCAACTCTACCTCCAGAATGAACAGATTTGATATGGAAAATTTTGGTAAAAAGTTTGATCTTTTAGGAGTTAAAGGACCATATTATCTTATGCTGCACAACATTGGTTACTAGCTGTCCAGAGCTGCACTGAGATGATCCTGTGTGGCACAGAGCGTCTTTTTTATTATTATTCATGTGTGTGTCATGGCAAAAAATAGAAATAATGCATATTTATTATTAAAAAAAGAATGAATGCAAATCCAAATTTCTTAAAGTCTAAAGTAAGACTTCTGTATATGGCTCTTTTACTGTTAAAGGTGTAGATAAGCAGAAACAGCTGCAGGGGGCCGAGACAGGCATGAAGACTCATTTTCTAACAGTCTGGTTCACTGATGAGAGCACTGGATGGTCCAGTAGTGGCTGATTGGTGGACGGCCACCATGTCCCAACAAGACTAGTGTCAGCAAGGAAGTGGTGGAGTCATGGTTTGGACTAGAATCATGAGGAGAGAGCTGGTCAGACCTTTTAAGGTCCCTGAAGGTGTGAAAATGACCTCTGAAAAGTAGGCAGAGTTTATGACCGACCACGTTCTTCAGTGGTACAAAAAGAAGAACCAAATCATCTTCATCATGAAGATGCTCCATCTTATGCTGCAGGATTACCACTCTATCATTGGCTGTTAAAAGGAGATAAACTGATGGTGCCCCCCCCCACCCCACCCCCATCCTCCACTGACCTCAACCCTATTGAAAACCTTTGGAGCCTCCTCAAATATCTCCAAACAGCAGCTCTGGGAGGCTATTCTGACATCCTTCAAGCAGAAACTCTCCAAGGAGTTCAACGGATGAAAGAACTGTGAAGCTACAAGATAAGGCTCCCATGTTCAAATGGAAGTTAAACTATGAAGATGTTTTTGATTTCAGTAAATATGACCTCCTAATGCAGTTAGTTCAACACATTTTCAGTTCTTTAGAGCCTATAAATGTTGTGGAACTCTGTTGTGATAATGTGGAACATTTAAAGGTTTTTATTTTGGAACAAAATACTGTTTTCTTAATCAGGTTTGTTCAACAACATTTAATACTCTAATGGTAAGTGACTTATTTGCAGAATAAATTGGAACACGCTTTAAGTTTTACATGAGTTACTTGCCTCCACACGAGTACAGGAAGTGGAAAAGAAAGTGAAGGTAGTTAGTGTTGGCTGGGAGTGCAGTTGGAGGAGCACATTTATGAGGAGGAAGCTGTTAAGAGGGATGGGGTGGGGGGGTGGTGGGGGTTCTGCAGATTAAGGCCTGAGATGAACCCCCCGTCATCACAGTCAGCTAAAATATTTAATACAATAATTTAAAAAAATGTAAAAAGGCAAAGAGAAAAAAAATCCTAAAACTCAATTAATTTTAAAATGTGTAAAGCTATAGCACTAAAAAAATTTAAATATAAAGAAAGAAAATGCATTTTTATTTTCTTCAGCTTTACAGCTTCTTGTATTGGATGTAAACATACTCATATTTTCTGTTCTGTACATTCTGTCGCTGCAGAAAGGAACAATCGACTCAGGAAGTAAACAAGACTTTCCCAGCTGGTGCTTTTCACAGGAATAAACACATTAGTGACTTTCTAATACACTGTACTGCACAGTTCCTGTGCTTCCTCAAAGCTGAATCATGTGAAAATGTGAGGAAAACAGATTGACTGTAAATGAGCCGCTTCAGGGAATGAGGGGGGATTTTTTTTTTTTTTGTAACGATAAAATGCACAGAAAAGTAATTTATCACATTGAAAGAAAAGACACAAAAATACCCTTTGAAAGGACACAGATGGCAAGAGGAACATCCTGATCCCACATCCACACCTCAGGCCTTTTGCCCCCCCCCCCATCTATGAGTGTGTGTGTGTCATGCTTTTCATTTGCCGCTCAGGCTCTCACATCCCTTATCTCCGTGTTTCCGCTGAGGCATGAACCCATTAGGGTGATGGAGGGAAGCACGGATGCAGAGCGGAAGGGAAAGCCCTCTAAGTGCATGCACATCAGCGGCGGCGGCGGCGGGGAGGGCGGGGAAGACGAGGTTTCTCCGTGATGGGAGTCAGCTGATGAGAGCTGACAGCAGAGGCGGCGCACGCCGAACCCATCTCAGCATGAATGATCCATCCTCCCACGCACTCACACCACAACTCCTAGTGACTTAGGTGTAACCCCCCCACCTCCTCCATTCACAGCAGCAGCAGGAGAACAAACTGGTTTTAGACTTGACCCCACTTGACTCTTTATGTTCTTTGATTTACTGTAACTTTTGAACAGTTAACACGATCATTCTAGTGGATTGTGAAGGAGAAAAGCGGCTCAGCTGCTTTTCTCCTTCACAATCCACTAGAATGATCGTGTTAACTGTTCAAAAGTTACAGTCATTGATATATTTGACTGGATTGAAATCACGTGAACATACGGCGTGACAAACATGCGGCAATACAAATCATTGACTCCTGAGTGATGAATAAGTACGAAAAGAAGCACAAAAGGAGACACAATGTTTTGCTATCCACTACAAAAAGCTCAACAACAAAATAATCCGATGGAGAGGAATCATCACAGGACAGGAATCAAATTTTAATAAGAGAGAAATCAGGTTGGAACCGTGAAGTGTGTGCTAAAGTGGGTGCTAGCAACTCAAGATTAGCATGCTAGCTTGGTTCATAGATGTATATTTTTATCAATGTTTGATGTTTTAAAACATAGCGGATGTTAATCGCACGTCTTTGTATGAAACCAGGACAAAAACTGATGGAAATTCATGTTAGCAACACGTAAAATGCTGCACGTTGCAGTGCTAAAGTAGCCCAGAGCTACTTTAAGGGCCTAAATGTTGTCGGTCGCCCTTTTTTTTTTTGTTTTGGTAAGAAAGTGAAAGGTAGTATGCACACAATTTTCTAAATCCATGCCGCTAGTGTTGAGCGTCTTTTTTGGAGAAAGCCTAGCTAGAAAATGTAGCGCTAACGCTAACTTTCTGATCAGTGACATAAGCACAGCAATTGTTGGTGAAGGAGCTGAGGCCCAAACTTTAACCTGCCACACAATTTACTGCTATTATCAGTGTTTTGAATCTTAACAGTGTGGCAGGTGTATTTGATGTTATCATCCAGGTTCTTGCGTTTAAAAAATGTTTCTTGTATCAGTTAAAGATGCTAGCTTGAGCCTTATTCTCACTATGAAATCGTCTATTTGAAGGTAAATTTTGAATGCAACTAAGATTTATTTACCACTTATGTAATCTTAAAAGTAATAAAAAATCTGGTTTCATTTGAAAATGTGGAAAAGGATAGTTTTCTTTTAGCACTTTGGGATGTTTTTTATAGGCAAACTTTGTCATTCATGCCAGTGAACATCAATCTCACAGATATTTAGAGGCTGTTAATTTGACAGCAATGCTGTGGTGCCAAGACACGTTTCCCCTCCCAGAATGTGTATCCCCGGTCTCAGGCTTTGTTGATTTGTTTTGTAACACGTATATTGTGTTTGGGATACTCATTCTGGCAGGGGGAACGTTGGCACCACACCGGCATGGCTGAAGGTTTGCAGGTCTGAAGAGGACCCATGTCGTAAAATGCTGCTAGCATCATGGCTAATAAAGGCTAACGTATTAAACTAACAATCCAGAGTGAAACGTTCTTTGCAAATCAATCACCAGGACAGAGTTCACTGGATTCTATGCCAATCGAACTCAACCTCTGTTCCCTAACTTCCAAGTCCACCAGAAAGTTGTTCAACCCAGTAGATTTTTGACAACTTAAGACAAAATACCTACCAGTCATGCTGAAGCTAACAACCGATTCAACCTGTAGGGGGCAGCACACAGATGGTTTCCGACTATATTTTTTAGGAATTAAATAAGTTTATTTTAATTTCTCAAAAATTTGCCAACAACCAATATACAGCACTTTTAAAACCCCAGAAAAAGTTGATTTGGTGTTTGGTTACCCTTTAAGTGTCACTGGCGATGCCTCAGATGTTAAAGGGTCAAGCTGGTCTACATCCACATCAAATATAAATCACTATCTGCTTTATTAGACTATGTGAAATTATTATCGATACACAGCCCTACAATGAAGTCTGTTTTTGTAAACTGGAGGAAACCCACACAGTCATGAGGAGAGAATGATTAATCCACACAGAAAGGACCCAGCAGGGATTTAAACCAGGATCTTCTCGCTGTGAGGTGAGAGTGCTGACCACTACACCAGCGTCCAGCCCTACTTCCTGTTGCTGACAGGAAGAGGAAGGATGAACTGTTGAGGAGATCCCGCTGGGTTCTGGGATGTCCCCTAGAGTCTGTGAGTGTGGTGGTGAGAGGAGGTGGCAACACCTCATCCTCTGCTTGAGACACTCCTTCCGTCAGAGACTTGAACCTCGCTGCAGATGTTTTTCCTGTCAGCTATTAGACTCTACAACACCTCATAGACACTATTTATTGCTGTTAATAATATTTTGGATGTATTTTTAGCGTTATCTAGGATTTATCTTTGAAACAAGCAGCTCCACTTGAACCAGAAACAGCTGAGCAGGATTCAGAGACTGCATGTGAACATGTTAGTGGGAGGACACGGCTCTTCAATACAAACATTCAGCGATCACATGACCCGGCAGCCATGACGGACCACGGCGAGCTCTCCGATCCTTCACTGAGCAGCGGAAGGGCAGACATGACCTGACCAGATCCACAGAGTTCCAGGAGAGTGAGCCACTTTCCTAATAATCATTAGACTTTTACATTATGGACCAGAAAAAAGAAAGAAATCCGTGCAGGTGTTTCAGGCCGTTTCTCAGAATCAGCTTGATTCCAGTAAACGGATAAGAGCTGAGACTAATGCAGTGCGTTAGCTTACAAAGTAGTGAGAACTTTCCGCTCACATTCCAGTTCATTTTTTATGCCCTGACATCCTTTAAATAAAATATATTTACAAAAAGAATTTTAAAAATATAGAGAACTTTTTTTTTTAGTTGGTGAACAATTGGGTTAAAAATAATTTAAAGAATGGTAATAAATAGTTAAAAATAAGTCAAATTATAAACAAAAAGCTAACAGTTTCTGAACAGACTCCTAAACCAAAATTCAGGAGACACATATCATACAAACAGATAAAAGCTACAGAGGAATTCACAATAAATGTTAATGTGTCATCTTTGCAGTTTCAGATGAAGACTAAACATGGCTCTTCACTGCCACCTGCTGGTCACCAAAGAAACTAATCATTTATAAAAATGTGGGATTTCTCTCCTGCAAAATGGTGTTTTTAGAGAAATAAATAACTAAACTAGTTATTGAGTGGCGATGCTTCTCTTTTGTGATTACTGAAACATCTGAAATGATTCTTCCTCCAGTTTGTCATGCTTGTGGAGCTTCAGATTTGTGCGTCAGCTTACCATGTTGCTGTGGGGGGGCTGACCCAGCTCTATGACCTGCGGGTCAGCGGAGCGCGTGTCGGCCACCGCCGGACTGACCTGTGAACAAACCGATGGCATGAAACCGCTGAACGTTATTACTTCCTGTGACCGCGCTGAGACAGTAAGGACCTGGACTGTGGAGTCCTGAGGGTGGTGCAGGTGGGGGCTCCGGGGATGGATGTCAGATAGGTGGGGGGGCGGATCTGGGGTGGAGCGCTGGCCGTGTTTTTGCAGGACATCGTGATAAGACTTCCTGTCGAAGTTTGTCCTCCAGAGAAGAATCTGAATGAAAAAGTCCAGGACTAAACTGACATGACAGCATGAGGGACGGCTGACTCATCTGTCAGCGTCAGTGAAGTAAACTGGGGATTTATCCGTTTAATACACAAGTTCTAATCCCTTCACAGATACATTCTGGCCTGAGCCCTCATCCGTGGAAACTTCCCAGAATTTTCTACCTTTAAAGACCCACTCTGATACAATTTGATGTTTTTAACATGTTTTGTGGTATTTTTTCTCATATCAGAGGACATGTGTAAAGAAAATTAAGCTTAAAACAGCATTTCTGAGTATTTCTATACTCAAATTGTTGTGAATCAGGAGCAGATAAAAAATGTTGTTTGAAAAAGATCGTATTTTTTAATCAGCTACTTGAAATATTTATTTTTTGTTGTGTTGTTTACAACAATTTTGAACTAAGTAGTAACACTGCTGTTCATGTTTACTATTGTTGACACTGAATTTTACAGATAATTTACATTTAATTGATGTCAGTGCTTATCAAAGACATAGTATTACTGATTTCAGCAATGTTGCACAAAAGTATATATTACTTGTTGCACAGAATAAGACAAAAGTTGTTAATTGTGTAAATGCTTAGAAAACGTTCACATTATAGTGATTCTCCTGCTCCTTTCGGTACGTTATCCACGGGTAAAAACTCAATCACACTTTCAAAGAATCAGCAATCTTGGTATCAAAACGTTCAGCTTGTTCAGGACATTTCTGCTTGTATTTTTGGTATTTATAAACTTTATAGTTTTTGAAATATTGAGCAAAATGTGCCCCATAGGAAATAAATAAGAAAATGCTCAAGTCTTTCAAGAACTTTGAGCACTTTAAAACTTATAAACTTCTGAATACTTTCAGATAGAGGCACCATTTAAACTTAATAAATGTTCAGCAACTACTGGGATTTTTAGGGTAATTTGGAGTGTAGCTTTTAATTAGCAACATGCTAGCTGCTTTTAACTAATTTAAACATATTTCCACTTTTTAAAAATAATTTGGAGTTTAGCTAAAACTTTTAAATAATGCTAAATAATTGGCAAAATTAGACATTTTTTCAGTTTTTTAGGCTAATTTGGAGATTAGCTCATATTTTAGCATTATGCTAGCTGTTTTGGCTAATTTAGACATTTTTCTGGGGTTTTTAGGCTAATTTAGAGTTTAGCTAATATTTTAACAACATGCTAGCTGTTTTGGCTAATTTTGACATTTTTCTATTTTTTAGGCTAATTTGGAGATTAGCTAATATTTTAGAATTGAATCATTCATTGTTGAAACAGGCTCTGGGTGGTCAGGAGGTACTCCCAGATGACTGGATAACTACAGCTAATGTGATCAGGGAGACAGGTAGGAGTGTACTTGGTGTGTCATCAGGAAAGAGAGTTGATAAGGAGACTTGGTGGTGGAATGAGGAGGTGCAGGAGTGTATACGGAGTAAGAGACTAGCTAAGAAGAAGTGGGACACTGAGAGGACTGAGGAGAGTAGACAGGAGTACAGGGAGATGCAGCGTAAGGTGAAAGTAGAGGTGTCAAAGGCCAAACAAAGAGCTTATGATGACTTGTATGCTAGGTTGGGTAGTAAGGAGGGAGAGACTGACCTGTACAGACTAGCAAGGCAGAAAGATCGAGACGGGAAGGACATGCAGCAGGTTAGGGTGATCAAGGATAGGAATGGTAATGTGGTGACAGGTGTCAGTGGTGTAATGGAAAGATGGAAAGAATACTTTGAAGAGTTGATGAATGAAGAGAATGAGAGAGAACAAAGAGTAGAAGAGGTGACGGTTGTGGAGCAGGAAGTAAGAAAGATTAGTAAAGGTGAAGTGAGAGGGGCTTTGAAGAGGATGAAGAGTGGAAAGGCTCTTGGTCCTGATGATATACCTGTGGAGGTATGGAAGTGTCTAGGAGAGATGGCAGTGGAGTTTTTGACCGGGTTGTTCAACAGGATCTTAGGTGGTGAGAAGATGCCTGAGGAATGGAGGAGAAGTGTGATGGTGCCCATTTTTAAGAATAAGGGAGATGTGCAGAGTTGTGGTAACTACAGAGGAATAAAGCTGATGAGCCATACAATGAAGGTGTGGGAAAGAGTAGTGGAAGCCAGACTAAGAGCAGAAGTGAACATTTGTGAGCAGCAGTATGGTTTCATGCCAAGAAAGAGCACTACAGATGCAACATTTGCTTTGAGGATGTTGATAGAGAAGTACAGAGAAGGTCAGAGAGAGCTCCACTGTGTCTTTGTAGATCTGGAGAAAGCTTATGACAGAGTGCCCAGAGAGGAACTATGGTATTGTATGAGGAAGTCTGGAGTGACAGAGAAGTATGTCCGAGCAGTGCAGGACATGTATGAGGGCTGTAAGACAGTGGTGAGGTGTGCTGTAGGGGTGACAGAGGAGTTCAAGGTGGAGGTGGGATTACATCAGGGATCAGCTCTGAGCCCCTTCCTGTTTGCAATGGTGATGGACAGACTGACGGATGAGGTTAGACAGGAATCACCATGGACTATGATGTTTGCAGATGATATTGTGATTTGTAGTGAGAGCAGGGAACAGGTGGAGGTGGAGTTAGAGAGGTGGAGGTTTGCCCTGGAAAGGAGAGGAATGAAGGTTAGCCGCAGTAAGACAGAGTACATGTGTGTGAATGAGAGGAACCAGAGTGGAAGAGTGAGGTTACAGGGAGAAGAGATAAAGAAGGTGGAGGAGTTTAAGTATTTAGGGTCAACAGTACAGAGTAATGGAGAGTGTGGAAAAGAAGTGAAGAGGAGAGTGCAAGCAGGTTGGAATGGGTGGAGAAAAGTGTCAGGTGTGATGTGTGACAGAAGAGTTTCAGCACAAATGAAAGGAAAGGTGTACAAGACTGTGGTGAGACCAGCCATGTTGTTTGGACTAGAAACAGTGGGACTGAAGAAAAGACAGGAAGCAGAGCTGGAGGTAGCAGAGATGAAGATGCTGAGGTTCTCTTTGGGAGTGACCAGGATGGATAGGATCAGGAATGAATACATCAGAGGGACAGCACATGTTAGAGGTTTTGGAGATAAAGTCAGAGAGGCCAGACTGAGATGGTTTGGACATGTTCAGAGGAGAGACAGTGAATATATTGGTAGAAGGATGCTGAGTCTAGAGCTGCCAGGAAAGAGGTCTAGAGGAAGACCAAAGAGGAGGTTTATGGATGCAGTGAATGAAGACATGAAGGTGGCTGGTGTTAGAGTGGAGGATGCTGAAGACAGGCTTAGATGGAGGAAACTGATTCGCTGTGGCGACCCCTGAAGGGAAAAGCTGAAAGGAAAAGAAGAAGCTAATATTTTAGCATTATGCTAGCTGTTTTAGCTACATTAGACATTTTTCCCCGTTTTTTAAGCTAATTTAGGGTATGGTTAATATTCTAACAATATGCTAGCTGTTTTGGCCAAATTATAATTTTTTAATTTTTTTTTTTTTTCTAATTTGGCATCTAGCTAGTATTTTAGCAAGCTTTAGACTTCAGCATTTTCAGTAGCCAAATTCAGCTTACAGCCTTCACACTACTAGCATTGCAGGTAATGGCATATATCTAGTTATAATTGTGTTCAATATAAAAAATAAATGGGGATACATTTTCCCAAAAAATATTTGTTCTTCTATATAATGTGAGTTATTAGAGATTATTTTTATCCAATTATCGCAGTATCATGATATCATCGATATCGTGAGCCATGTATCGTGTATCGCATCGTATCGTGCCCAGTGATTCCCAGCCCTACTCTATATGAATGTTGCTATTTATGTGTAATAAACAGTAAGATAATTTTGGAAACTATAAAATATTGAAGTTGCAAAAACATTGTGATTTTAACAGGCAGCAGCAGCAGCAAAGCATTGGATAAAGGCTCTCAACAAAGTTTCTCACCTGACAGTCACCTCCTCCTGATGCAAAGAGATCTCCAGCCTGAGAAAAGCCCACCGACTTCACAACGTCCTGAACAGCATTTTCAAAATAAAAGTCATCTTCATGTGAAATTACGTCGCCCTGTTGATCTTCCTAACGTTCAGATTAAACATTCATACACTAAAGCATGGCATTAACCAGACCACTGGGGCAATGTGGCATTCACTACAACATGAGTGGAAACCAATGCTGAGAAAAAGGAACTTTGTTTCAGCGTTACTGCAGCAGCGTCACCTTGTGTCCATGGAGAGTATAGATGAGGCGTCCCTCCAGCAGATCCAGGACCTTCACAGTGTGATCACTGGAGCCGGTGATTAGGAAGTTGTTTGATGGGTGAAAAGAAAAACTGTTGATTCCTTCACTGTGGACTACAAAGCACAGAAACAATCCGAATGAAAGTCCCATGAGGGCAAGTATAATATACCCAAATCAGGGCTGTAAAGTTCTCTAATGACTGTGTGGATCTGATTCAATTCACTAATGAAGATCGGAGATCTGCTCAGATCAGCTCCAAAAGCCACGCCCCCTCAGAGGAGATTTTGGAAACAGAGGCTTCAGAACCGCATGAAAAATGGCTTTAGGTTGTGGGATTTTGGTTAAAAACGCCATAATCATAATTAAAACACGACTGGGAACGTTTTTTTTTTTCAATTAAAAAATTGCTATAGGGCATGTGTCAAAGTCAAGGCCCAGGGGCCCTCTGGGTAATTCCATCCGGCCCTCCAGATCATTTTATTTTATTGTTTTTAATGGTCTGATGTTATCTTGCTCTTATTTCTAACTTGTAAAATTTAGACAAAATATATTTTTATAGAGAGTAAAATATTGAAAGTTACTTAAGGTTTAAGTTGATTTATTCTGGAATAATATTCCTGACTTTTTATTCATATTTATGTTAAAAAAACTTACAGTTTTAAAGTTTTAATAATGTAGTTTTAGAGTGTTCAATAAATGTTTATCCTGTTCGGCCCGTGATCTAAGGTGTGTTTTGGATTTTGGCCTCTTGTGTGATTGAGTCTGACACTCCTGTTTAAAACAGACTTTTACAACAAATCCTGAAAATGTTCCCACAGTTTTTCCATCCTTCTGACTGCAGTTCCAGTAGATAAATAACAAACAGACGACAACAAATGAAGACCCAGCAACACCTGAATAGAAATGGAACAAATAGAAAACACCCACAGTCCTTCATCTAAACTGACAAGCCTCTTCCGACAAAAAAAAACAAACAAAAATAAAGTGTTTTATAAAATGACTTTTTATCTTTAGTGTAAAAAACAAACATTTTACAGGGATGTTCCGGTCAAACTTCTCCACCATGTTAGCATGACGTCACATCATAGGTTTTCTTCATTTTATATAATATATATATATATATACCTTTTTTGTTTAAATTGTTGACTATGTTCATAAAAAAATCAGTGTTTCCAAACTTAATTCAGATATTCTAATTTCTTTTTAGTCAATGAAAAATACTTCATACTTTTACTTTGAAAATGAGTAATAAGAAAAAAAGAAAATGTGTTTTTTCTGATCCTATCCTATTTTATTTCTTGTTTTTGTAACCTCTTTCTTTCTTTCTTTTCTCAAAAGTCTGTTTTCCAAGTCACAGTTGTAAATAAGAGTGATGTTCTTCATCTGTCCTGTCTGAATAAATAAAGGTTTAAAAAAATCTTCAAAGCACTTTAATTTGAAGACGCATTTACTCGCTGTGACAAAAGCTCTTACAGTTTATTTACTTTATAAATCCTCCATTATTGTGCTATTTTAGATCAATGGTTGTACTGCCTGCAGTGTATTTTTCCAAACTCTACTATCTAATTATATAGAATCTCAGACCTCATGAGCGTTCCTGTTTGATGTTTCTGGAGCAGATCTGAGTTCAGGCTCTGATGATGAACTGAACCAGGTGGGTTTAAGTGGAACAACTGAAACCATGCAGGGCAGTGGGCCTTTAGGGCCCTGTTGGAAAGTCTAGCCTGAAAAGTGAAGCAGTCCCATAAATCTGGGAGATAATTTCAGAGGATTAGCATAAGTGTGTCACTGGAAACAGACACAGTCTGGCTCCAGCATGCAGACCTTTATAATGTTGTAGAAGCTTGTTGGTCCGAATATCCCAGATGTTGAGGGAGCTGTCGGCTCCTGAAGAACCGATGCAGGTGCCACTGGAGTTAAAATCGACAAATGTTGACGATCTGAAGAAACAAAATGTGCCTTCAGTCACAGCAGACCAGCAGAAGAACCAGAAACACCACGCAGAGCTCAAAGTTCAGACCACTGTGCTGCTCCAGCATCAGAAGAGCTAAAACTCTCCAAAGGTTTGTTAAAGTCCACTTACAGCAGCTTTATGCTTCATGAAGTTTGAGAAAGAACTCAAAAATTCTTAAAATTTGAAACATTTTCTTAAATAAGCAAAAACGAATCTGCCTATTGAGTAAGAAAAATGTATCTATAAAAGAATTCTCATTTTAATTTAAAAAAATCAAGTCACTAATACGTGTTTTCTGCTTTTGCTTATAAAAAACTTTTTTGATAAGATAATTGGTCTTGTAAAAAATGAAAGACATTTTTTCTTGAGCCTTTTTTCTTTATGAAGATTAAGTTCTTTAAACTAAAGGAGCAGAAATTGTTTCTTGCTGACATAAACTGCACTTGTGCAGTTAATAAAGCGGACTTCCACCTGAAAGCTCAGCATGTTTCTGATTCTTTGTTTCTGATTCTTTGGAGCGTTTACCCGCAGCAGTCGGTGAAACAGTTCAGACAGTGTTTGGTGGATGTGTCCCAAAGACGGACGGTCCGGTCGTCTCCGCAGGAAACGATGAGTCTTCCGTCTGGGGAGAATCTGAAAAAAATGTGAAACGCAAACAAAACAGACTGAGAAGTATCCTAAAACAAAACACTTTAAACTCTGTTTCCTGCATCAGAACAGAAAACAAAAACTGTTTCATCTTCATCCTCTTGAAGCAAAAATGCACATTATCCGAAGTTATCTTTATTTAGCATCTCAAAAGATATTATCAAATGTGATAAAAGGATGAAATCAAAACAAGTGTTCAAAGGATGATCAAAAGATGTTATTAAAAGATTATCAAAAGAGGTAATCAAAGGAAAATCAAAAGATGTGATCAAAGAATGATCAAAGAATAATCAATGATATTCAATTATTGTACTCAACACAACTGTGTTTGACAGGTGGCCGTCGTGCGGTAGAGCGGTTGACCTCTGACCTGAAGATGGCAGGTTTGGTTCACGTCGTACTGCCATGTGTTAGTGTCCTTGGGTAAGACACTGAACCCCACATTACTCCTGGGCGTCATAGGTTGGTGTCAGTGTAAAGCTACACTCACAATACCCTCTACAGCACGTGCTCAAGCGACCACTTCCCATTAAAAGTCCATGTAAACATGCGTACATGCCCGTTTCAGGACTCCGCACCCAAAACTCTGACGTACACACATCACTTTAAGTCAATTTTTTGGGCTCTACGTAGAAAACATGCAACCATTGAACAAACTATGAAAGTTAAACGGTTGAACTGTGACCAATCATGGACTTGAATTTGGTACTTGGGACTTGTAGCATCATTGTTAATGGTCAGATGTTCCAACCGTTTGAAAATTGATCATGGAGAAGAGATTGATAATTGTGGTTTTATACGACACCAAGTCTGTCATTGATCTGAATAGAGCTGTGAAAGAACAAGTCTGGAGAAGGATTCGCTACTTTGACATTTTCCATTCAGCCTCTTCCAGCTGTGGGTTAATGCGCTGACAAAGGTCCAGTTGCTAAAAGGTGTTCAATAACCCGCGCTCCACACAGTCTTGAACATGCATCACATGCTTGGTAAGTATGTAAGGCATCAGTGTGAAGGGAACTGTTAAGCACTTTAGGCCTTAAAGGACTAGTAATGGGGTTGTGGGTCATTTTCGGTGTTAACTGTATTTCGCCTTATATTTACCATTTCCAAATGTTTTGCCGT
>NC_050517.1:5627921-5662279 GCF_002922805.2 Oryzias melastigma
ATACATTAGAACATATGGAATATATCTGGATACTTATTTTAGCTTTGTCCCAGCCCATTACTAACACTTTAAGGTTCTACATCAGTACATAAGTAAGTATATAGGTACATGCCATTATACATCACGTATTAGTATTTGTTTAGATTAAATCATAAAAGTCGGGATTTTTAAAACTGAAAAACTGCAGGCATTCTTATTGGAGGTTCAAGTGAATTAAAAAAAAATTGAAGTGAAGAAATCCAGAGTCTTGTCTGCTTCTAACCTGTCCTGTTCACCTTACAAAACTCAAACATTCTGCTCATCTTCATTCTGTTTTAAACTCTGACTCATACTGTAACATTCTCTTTTATGTGCCATCATTCTTTATTTGTCCACATAACAACATTACAGAGAAGAGAACTCTGTTAAAACCAGAAGGACGACTGACAGGCAGGCAGCAGAAGAAAGAAGACTGACTCGACAAACTAACAGAATATTTATATATATAGATATATATATACTGTATTTATCTTTATTTTACCAGGAGGACCAATTGAGAAAACAAAAAAGACTATCTGTAACTTGGTTCAGCTGTGACAAGGTCACAGACTTTGAACAAATAATAACAAGAACGAAAAATAAATACAGTATTTTGTGCAGTATAAGTCGCAAGAGCAAAAAATGTCAAATCAAGAAGGAGCAAACCATATACAAGTCTCTCTGGAGTATAAGTCGCACTTTTGGAAGAAAAGTCAGACGTTTCAGAACAAATGTGCCAATCCCAGTGTAGCTAAAAAAATAAATCAATGAATACAAGAACACTAATCTTTTGATCTGTTTAAGAAAAATATCAAAGCTTAACAGAAAAATAAACAGATTCTCTTCCATGTTAGTTTAGAACGACACTTCTTCTGCCGCGTTCAGCAGCAAACACTCAAAAGCAGCGCCCTCTATTGGTTGTTAGAGGAAACGACTGCTAAAAAACAACCAGTGTTTACTGGGAAAATAACAAATATATGAGCCTATTTATGTCTAAAAAAACACAAAACACACAAATAAGTCGCTCCCGAGTATAAGTCGCAGCCCTGGCTAAACTATGAAAAAAACACGACTTATACTCCGGAAAATATGATAATAATATATAAATAAAATAAATCAATTAATAAAGATGGTTAAAGCAATATTCTTTTCTAATCCGATCACAGTCCATTTCTTTCCATGATATACATTTTAAACGAATGATTCCTAATGATTATCATTCATGTGAAATAATTTATTTGATAACCCAATATATACATATATTAACTCCACTGACCACGAATCTGCACTTAATGTTAGTACTTGAGGTTATAATGATTTATGAAATAACCTGTACTTCGTCTCTGTTGTGTGATTAATTTTAGGATTTTTTAATGACTTGAATCTGTGTTGGTAAAATATAAACTCCTGATTAAAAGTCAAGAACCACATAATGATCATTTATGTAAAGAAAATCAAAAATGTAGGTAAACTGACTGTAAGCTTGCAGGAGAGAGTGTAAACACAACAGTCCCGCCCACAACTCAGAGGTGAATTTCTGATTAATCCCTGCCGCTCTGCAGAAACTATGTCCTATTTTTAGATTTTTACTAAAGACAGCATAATCATAATTAAGAGACCACTGGGAACGCTGAAAATAGATCAAAAGATGATTGGAGTGAGAGTTGCTAGTTGCAAATGTGTTTTATAGCCACATTTTCAAACACACTGGATTTTACTAACATTTGTTTTCCATTTGTAACTTAAGTAACATTTCCTAAAATGAATATTTTGTTTTCAATTTAGGACATTTTGATTTCAAGCTGTGATTTTGTGGTAAATATCACTCCATAAACACTCAGGTGTAGCGTACCTGGCACAGCGCACCCAGTTGGTGTGCTGGTTGAGGGAGTAGATGAAGCTCTGCCGGTCAACGCTCCACACTTTAACCGACTTGTCGTCAGACGCCGTCACCAGTCTGAGGCCGTCGGCAGAGAAAGCCACGCTGCGCACGGCAGCTGTGTGAGCCCTGAACACGACGGACTCCCCCTTCCTGTTGGACACAAGTGCAGAGGCACGTTCACGCGCCAGACCAGTCCTCTACCCTCCAGTCTGACTGCAGAGAATGACCGACACGTACATGGACGGAGTCCACAGCCGGACGGTCCTGTCTTTGGAGGAAGAAGCCACCCGCTTGCCAGATGGAGAGAACTGCACCCCTGTGACGGCATCATGGTGGCCAAAAAAACGAAGAGCCCTTCCTTTAGGAGCCAAATTCCAGATCATCAAAGTTTTATCTGCCGATCCTGATGCTGGGAGGGTCACAAAAAAATAATGCTTAGATTTTCATGGACAGGCAGCAGACAGGAAATGACAACACTATACAACATGTTCTCTAACTTTAGAATTGAAGACATTTCAGGTTTCACATACAGATTGATGAGATCATTTGCAAAGAATGCATTAAAAGATTTGACCAATAAAGTATAAAGACAGAATTTAGAAGAGCCTTTACAGCACAGGAGTCAAACTCCAGGCCTCGAGGGCCGGTGTCCAAAATGTTTGCCAACTAACCTGTCACAGAAGCTGCTTATTGGCTGAACACACCTGAGCAGGTAATCAGCATCAGATGAGGCAGGATTTCTTAAAAACCAGCAGGAAGCCGGCCCTCGAGGCCTGGAGTCTGACACCTGTGCTTTACAATTTTAAAATGATGAAACCTTTGATTAAGAACAGCATTTAAATCCTCTATGACATTCTTTTTATTAAAAACAAAACATTCCCAGTAGTGTTTTAAATATGATTATGACATTTTTAACCAAAATCCCACAATCTAAATGTCTTAAACAGCCATTTTTCATGTTGATCTGAACCTTCTGTTTCCAAAATCTCCTCTGAGGAGGCGTGGCTTTTGGAGCTGAGCTGAGTACCCCCGCCTCTAAAACACTAAAAACAGGATATTTGTCGGAGGGAGACTTTAAGAGAACTTTACATCCCAAAGAGAGCATCTGATTTATGGAACAGTTTAAATGAAGACATGAAAAAAGTCTAATCAAATACAGAAAATAAAAACAGCAAATTGAAGAATAAAACGTGAAATTAGCTGATTTTCACTTTTTTTAACCACAAAATGAGGGAAAAAACATAAAAGAAAAATCTAAAAGATTCTTAGAATGGCAAACGAATTCCCTCAGACTTCATGTCCACAAGATCAAACATCATGTAAGGTAGTTGTAGACCGATGGGGTACGACAACTCTCAAAAGAAATGTATTCATAAAGAATATTCTGTATTCACAAAGAGAAATTCATCCCCGTCTCTCTGCTGCCGCCGTTCTGCTGTCTGCCCTCCAGTACCGGTGTTTTACCAAGGTACATCCCCTGCCAGAATTTGTTTCCCTAGTCTCAGGCATCGTCTTTCTTTTTTTGTCAGGTATGTTCAGGGGGAACGTACCATAGCACAACACCGGTCAGCAGCAGCAGTTAGCGTGGGGGATCCTTGCTGATTGGCATATTTAGCAATGTGATTTTCTGATGTAATGCTAGCACTTAAACTAGAGATAGTTCATGCAAAACTAGCAGTTTTATTAACATTAGCATGAATAACAAAGCTAGCATAATTTTCTAAGACGGCTGATGATGCTGACCACAATGCTACCACTTTAGTAGCATTAACATAGTTAGCAAAGCATAATTAGCATTTATAGTCATGTTTTTTTCGCCGATAGTTGGAGATACTGCCCGCAATGCTAGCACCTTTAGCCACATTAGCATAATTAGTGAAGCCATGTGTTTTTCTGATGATGCTGAACACAATGCTAGCACTTTTTAGGATCATTAGCAAAGCTAGCATAATTAACATATTCAGCAATGTGCCCTTTTATATAGTTGATGATGCCGAACGCAATGCTAGCATTGTTAGCCATGTTAATTTAGTTAGCATAATTAGCCTTTTTAGCTAAATTGATCTTTGTGAGGGAAGTGGAGCAGCTCCTCAACCATTGAGGATGGGTAGAAAGGGGGCTGTATGAGGGCATGGAGGGCCTCAATCCTCGCTTCTCGGGCAGTTTTTCCTGGGACATGCGGGGCAGGCGAGCCCACTCCAGGTCCTGGACCGGTCCAGATGTACCCTTGCCTTCAACCATCACTACCCGGGCCGGGCTCTAGCAGCACCGTGACCCCGAAAGAGTTGGGTATTCTGGTCCTACTGACTTAAAAAACTTTTTTGTTTAGTTTTTACAGCCCCAACAGTCGGCTGACCGTCTACTTTAGCTCTGAGTTAGCTTAACTGTTTATGTTTAGCATCTTCTTATCTTCAACTAATGGACAGACATGTTTTTAACCACCTAATGAGTGGAGTATCATCTCTGCTACTTCTTTTAGAGCGGGTTTCCATCACTTTGGGTCTAAAATGATCCGCTGCTAAAATGTGGATCGCTGTATTTTGATCAGTTTTATCACATTTTCAACAGCTAAGGCTATTAAGATCATTTTGCCATAATGACATCAATAGGATTCTTAATATTTCTATTTTATTTTAGTTAAATAAATAAACTTGAACAGACATGCGCAGTTTGATCAATCAATGTTTCGGAACTCGATGCATAAGCCTGTGACCCCGTGACGTATTTTTGACAGTTTGTGAACAGGAGAAATTCGTATTCAAGACAAAAAAAGGTTGTTTCTGAAGAGACATATTAAATGTAAAACTAAATGTTGTCTTCATATTTTTACTGCAAAGTTGTGCACAAAATATAAATGCATGCACAACTTTATGAACACAAATTTCTCTTTGTGAATACAAATTATTCTTTATGAATATATTTCTTTTTGAGCGTTATCTTACTCCATACAGGCCTCTCTCTTGTGTTTTTTTAAAGCAGCAGAATTACCCAGTTGTTTGCCGTTGGGATTGAAGTGGACACAGCTGACAGCGTTCTTGTGGCCCTTAAAGTGTCTCTCCAGGGTGGGATCCTCCTACAACAACAACCAACAATCACAAACTCTGCAAACAACTCCCATTATGCAAACACAATATTGAAAAAAATCAGAAACACTTTTTATTTGAATTTTGGAAGAATTTATTTAACTGGCTTTCTCCCCAAAAATATTTTACATATAAAACACTCAATTAGATTTTCTATTATTGATGTGATGTTTGTATCGAGGCTCTAAGACGTGTGGCGAGTGGAGGAGGGGCATTACTCGAGGATCCTTCATGAAGGGGAGGAGCTGGAAATGATGGCATCCAATGGCTGCCTGCCTGGCTGTACCACAAGACTGATTCAGGAAGTGGTTTAGATTGTTCTGACAGCGACACAAACCCCTCAAGCTCCCTTCAAAGTGTGGGTATGCAATGAAGAGTTGTGGTCACAGAGTTTGGAGATCTAGGAGAAACTGTTTTTAATGAAAATGAATAAAGTTAAAGTCCCATTCGTATTTGTTCTTTGCATTTGAGTCCTTCTCTGTGGGAGTGGTGAGCTGCAGACACAGCCGTGCTCAGAACTATATGGTTTTTATCACATAAGAATAAAGACATAAAGTAACACAAGCATATCTCCAATATGTTTCTACTTTTTCCATTGACCCGACATTCTTATGAAAACAGACTCCATGTTTCGATAGTCACAATTTCTGTTGATATCATATTAATTTGTTCAATGTAAATCTTTCCACCAGAATCACAATGATCATGATTGTTCTATCATCACTCTGCCTGTTACACATTTTAGTGGCGCAATGCAGCAAATGGCACTATGTGGTGCTTCATCGCACCATCACTATTTTATTTCTAAACACAAACTTTCTCAATTCTTAGTTAACAAGTCAATCATTTTAGGAATTGTTTTTTACCAGAGCCAGGAAAAAAAAATTTAATCTCAAACCTGGAAAAAGTTAATCACGATTTATCATCGCTTTAATTTTTTTTTAGTCTCAGTATTTGCCGACCACTTATTATCTGCAAATAATCACAATATGAAAACACACACAAAGCTCTACATTTAGAACATTTATTTTTAATTACTGCTGTCAATCAATTATAAAAAAGATCTGAATAATCGCACTTTTGTGTTGGGATTAATCATGATTACTCGCAGTGTTTTACCAGGTAAAATGTATTTGAACAATACTGCACTGGACCACAGATCAAATAGTCGCTTTTGGTGAAAAAGTGATCTAAACCACAAAAATAGCAAGAATAAAGTGCTAAAACTGACTGAATATTTATTTCCTTTGTAAGCGACCATGGTATGAGTGGGATAATACCCGACGAAATGTTTTAACACACACCGTGGAAGCCTGAACCGCCGAGTTAAAGCGAAGGACTGTTTCTTCGATTAATTTGCGTTAATACATATTAACGTGTTAATTCTTTTTGATGAATCATGTAGGTTAATGTTCACAGCCCTATTTTTTTTTTACATTTTTTTTAAATGACATCCATCTATTCTGTAAATCTCTTAACTGAAAGAAAGCAATAAAACTATCTGTTAATGGAAGTCATTTGTTTTTTTTTTAATTCTATTTTTAATATATTTGGATTTAGTTTTGCTGCCTGGTCTTTGTTACAGATGTGTTTTCCCTTCTTTTGGGGGAGGTCATAGTGTCACTTTATTAGGCACACCTTGCTAGTACCTGGTTGGACCCCCTTTTCCTTCAGAACTGTCTTAATCCCAAGTGTCATAGATTCAACAATGTTCTGGAAACATTCTTTAGAGAGTTTTGGTCCATACTGACATGACAGCATCACAGAGTTTCTGCAGATTTGTCTGCATCTATGATGCTGATCTCCTGTTCCACCACATCCCAAAGGTTCTGTTGGGTTCTGGTGACTATGGAGGTCATTACTCCAGTGAACTCAGTGAAACCAGTCTGAGACGATTCAAGCTTTATGACATGGAGGCTTATCCAGCAGGTGCCTGAATGAACCCACACAGGTATGAAGCCTCGTGCGTAAAAGTGATGATGTTTTAGGAAATCAGCAAATCCTCTTAGCAGAGAGCTGCTAGCAAAGTTACCGACTGATCAACAACCAACAGCTGCTTTGTGGATTGGAGTGAATTACCCACAAAAATAAAAAGTCCTTCTCACCAGAACAGACGCCATCGAGGAAATGGGATCAAAGCTTGAACTTCATGTGTCAGAAGTTTGAACAGACGCGCTCCTCTTCGTCTTCATGACTATCGCTTTCTGTAAACTCCTCAGACCCGATCAGTCGAGCTCCGATGCGAGGATGGACTTTTCAAACCCGAGCGAAAGTGGATCATTTTTATGTGAAGAAAATTCACCAAAACATTCCAATTATATAGCAAATATAGAAAAAACAAGGTAAATGTCCTGTTCGTTTTTGCTGTAACTGTTGGATTTTCTATTTTCAGCTACTAAGACTGCTACATTCAAGGTACACGTAAAAGTCGTACATTTAAATGTCTAAAACAGAAATATTCTAAAACAAATATCTAAATTACTAAAGTATGTAATAGTGTGCTTGCTTATGTTGCGTGCTTATGTTAAATCAGACAGATATTGACAACTGCAATCCTTAATCGTGCTACAAAACCCTTTCAATATTAAACGTATTGTGATAACTCACATTAGCCAATGGTAGCGACAGTCATATTAGCAAAGCCGTTTTCCTTGCTACGAGCTAACAAATATACATATATTTGTTTACAAAATCCCCAGAAGCGATTAGTTTATTTCGTTCACTTCAAAAGGCTTCGTATAAACCCACATTACCAACTAAAAGACAAACGTCAAATTCCCAACCAGCTTCACTTGAACGTTTCCAAGCGCGAGCGTCTGTCGCTGCTAAGCAACAGTCGCTCGAATCATATGGGCGTTCTGTGGATGACGCACCAGCATTGGCTTCTTCTATTGGATGTTATGAAACCCAACAGCCAATCAGAAGACGGGTTGTTAGAAAGTGAGGAAACGTTAGCAGGTCGGTGGAAGACATGTCTCTGAACCGCGGCGTCGGCAACCAAGAGGTAAAGTTTGATAAAAGAAACAAAATGAGAAAAAAATGACGCACTTTTCCCTCCTTAACACTTAGAGCCGCATAGCTTTTACCTTTGTGTATCCTAATGAAATTAGCTTGGCTAATGTAGCTAACTTGGTGGTTCATGTTACCATGCAGCAAAACGGCAGTAGAATGATAACATTAGACGATTTATTTTACATTTGAGGTAAAATGTAGATAAGAAATGTCAGTAAAATCGAAAACTGTAGTTTTCTTTCTTCCTTTCAGTACATGAAGAAGAAGATTCCGAAAAATGCCAAGTATGACCACGTCAAAACCAAGCTGGACACAGGTACCTGACTGTAAACAAACATCTGCGTGTGATGCTGAGTTCCCCTGAAATGAGGTTAACGTGTTTTCCCTCTACGTGTCTGTTCCACCGTATCCAGGATGCAGCCTGACCAAATACATGGAACGAATGGAGGAGATCAGAAAAAGTGAGTCACTTTGCAAAAACATTGCTAAATGCGGGCTGTAATGTATGGATCAAGTTGTGCATTTAAGCTTATAACTTTCAAACTGATCCATTTTCATTTAAAATATACCTTTAAAGGCACATTCCAAGGAAAATGGTGTTGTTAGTGAGTTCTTGTGGCCTTTTTCTGATTATGGAGGACTGAAATGTATTAAAAGTGTATTTCTTTATACAAATCGATGTGAATCAGGAGCAGACAGACCATTTTAAAAAGCTTGACCTACAAGTCGGCAAGCCACAAGCTCCCTGATCCGCTCCATTCTGATGCATCCACTTCCAGACAAACAGATCCATGAAGGTCTTTGTTTTCCTCTTCTCAGCTGGAATCTGGATCTAAACCAGGGGTATTAAACTCAATCGCACAACGGGCCAATAAGCATTTATTGAACAATCTAAAACTAAATTTTTAAAACTTTAAAACTGTAATTTAAACAAAAAAATAATGATGAACTAGATGTAAAGCATTACCTGCAGCAATATGTTAGTGTGAATGCTGTAAGCTGAATTTAGCCGCTGAAGATGATAGCTGAAATCGTTGAAGCTGAAAATGCTGACACTGATAGCCAGCTAAAATATTAGCAATGTATGTCAAATTAGCCACAAAATAAAACCTAGGTTAGCCAAAACAGCACCATGTAGCTGAAAAAGTAGCTAAACTTCAAAACAGCCTAAAAAACTGAAAAAAGCCTAAATTAGCTAAAACACTATCTGAAATATTATGTTTTTTCTTTGCCTCTAATTCATAAATATTTGAAAAAATAGCCACTTAGAAAAACTTAATTTCTTTGTACATGTCCTTTATCATGAGAAAAATGCCACAAGAACATGTTAAAAACCAAAAACCACATTTTATGTATGAATTCATTAAGACTCAATTCACTGCTGCTTGCGATAAATCCTTTGATAACGCATTTTTTCCTGTTTACGTGTTCACGTTTACTGAATCAAGCAAATATTTTTGAATTGTGTGAACTGATTGTATAAACTACAGAATCTGCTAATCTGAGTTACAATCATTGACTGCATTTGATTAACCCATAAACAGTCGGTGGATATAATTACGTTAAATGACTGATCTAAACTCTCCTGGGCCAGATGACTCATAAATCATGATAACTCACAAACTCTTTTTTTTTTAAGATTATCGTTATCGAAAAGATGAAATCTTCAAGCGATTAAAGGTCACAACTTTTGCACAGCTGGTAAGGACAAAAACTCACACTTTAGCATTACTTTAGCTGCATGTTTAAGATGATTACATGTTAAGGAAAACATTAGGCACCATTTTTATTTTCAAAAGGTAGTGTGGTTAACAAACAAATGCTGTTCTGAATTATTCAAAATTAATCCACTTCAGCTTAAAATTGAAGAATCAGATCTTTGTCGTGGATTCCCTCCTTGGAGAACAGTTTTGTTCCTCTTGATGTTTTGTTTTATGTCCCATTAGGTGCTACAGGTAGCCTCTGTATCAGACTCCAATGAAAGTGAGATTGACGATGCCTCACAGGACCCACAAGGTAACGTTTCTGGTCAACCCGCCTGTAGTGTAGTCAGAACCGCTCCCGTGCCACATTCTGTTCATCCTGCTGTACAGACGGCCTGTTCGTGGGGTCTGACACAGACCTGGAGAGTCAGTCTGAACACCACAACAGCTCCCCCCAGGCCCCATCACCGTCAGGAGACTCCAAGGATCCCTGCCACACGTCCAGGTCAACCCTCCTGAGGTATTTTACGCTGCAGTCTCCTCCAAAGACTTCACAAGTTCTGCTGATTGGATCATATTTCTTCTGGGTCTTCATCTGAGAGGAATTTCTAAAAGCTGCATCAGTTAGACTGTTGTTGCATCTTCTGCATAAGAGTCATCAGTATTTAGTGTGTGTGTATGTGGGGGGTAATGCATGTATTGTGATTATAACAGTTGTCTTTATGTTTGAAGTTTCACAAAGCTGAGATTTTTTATCTTTGTGTTTAGATTAAATTCTTACTTCCAATTTCTTCATCGGTGTTAAAAAATATTACTTCTTTTTTTACAGTTAAAACAGCTTTTTCCAACATCCAGGGCTGAAAACACTTGTTAAATTCATTAGGTAAACAGTGAATGGAAACATTTGAACAGAGAAAATATCAAAGAAAATCAAGAAATCCACTTTAAAGAATTGATATACATTTATTTGCATTGCATTGTGTTAGAAATTCCCAAGAGCCTTCACGGTCTCTTCTGATGCTTTCAGCTGCTTTTTTCAGTTAGCCAAGATGGAGGGACAACAGCAAACGGATAGTCTAAAGAGCAGCTCCACGTCTCTCTGTAGGATCCCAGTTTGCTGTTTTCATATTCTTTAATTTCATGACATGCAAAAAAAGTATTGTATTTGGCCTGAGATCCCATTTAGGTTTTGGCCCTTTGAGTGAAAAGGGGTTGTAACCAAAATGTGTACAATATTTATTGTATAAATGTACTACCTGGTTGTATTTGTTTCTTCCTCTTAGATCATTCACAAATCAGAATATGAATGTCAGTAATCCTGTCTGTAGTCAGAACAGCAGCTCACGTGCTTCTCTAAAGTTCTCTGGATGATATTAAACCAGACATGGATTATTCCTCTCTGACAACCCGGTCATAGTTTGACAAAGGTTACAAGTCCTTCACTGAATGCTGCTCTGAACATTTTCACTGAGACAAACCATTTCTGGTTTTACAGTTATGCCCTAAAATATCCCGTAAAACAAGAAGTAAATTCATCCTGGGAAGAGATTAAACTGTTCACGAGCATTGCAGCGATGTGTGTCTTCTTATTAAATGTGGTGAACATAAATTTTTATCGACTTTTGTGCTGATCGCACTTAAAATACGTCCAAAAAAACTTCAGCCAAAATAGAACCATTAGAATAATACCTGCTTATTGAAGGATTACTCAAATTTGTATTTAGATTTGTGAACGATCTAAGAGAGGAAATGAACGTACAGGTCAGCAGGACATTCATAAAATAAATATTGTACATTTTTCTGTTGAAATTCATCAGGTTATCTTTTATTGTTTATGTAAAATTGTGTCTAACAGCGTTGAGTTCTTTGGTTTCCCAGACTAAATACTTTAACCGGAAGTTGCGTATCGGACCTGTCGCCATTTTGTCTGACGTCACTGTGAAAAGGGTCAGTCCTCCAGAAAACCTCTGGAGAGAGCTGAAGCTCACAGTTACTAAGCAACAGTCAACAGATGTGAATTATTCAGAAATAACTTATAATAACTAATAATCATGTCTTTCCTGTCTCTCTTTCTCTCAGTGTTATCAGTGGCGTGGGCGAGCTAAACATGGACAGTAGTGACCACAGGACGGACGACGACCTGCTGCCGGACGCTGCTCCTGCTGACAGGCCCTACCCCGACTGCCCCTACCTGCTGCTGGACGTACGGGAGCGCGAGCAGTACGACCTCTGCCACATCATCGGCGGTGAGCGTCAAAACCGTGAACCTGTTTCATCAAACCAAAGACAACACCAGAATACAGCGTCTGTCTGTCCTTTAGCCCACAGCTTTCCCATCGGCATGCTGTCCCGGACCATGAATCCCTACTCCAGAGAGGTGCTGGAATATGTATCCTCCTGAACAAACTACACTCGGCTTTTCTCCCATTTCAACTGATGTTTTTGATACAATAATCAGCAGTTCCTGATGAACCTTAACCCCAATGTTTGTAGAAAAACGCTCCAGGGAAGATCATCATTGTGTATGACGAGGATGAGCGAATAGCCAGCCAGGCTGCGACTGTCATGTGTGAACGAGGCGTCGAAAACCTCTTCATGCTCTGTGGAGGTAAGCTGTGGAGCACGTGTAAAAGTCAAGGCCCGGGGGCCGGATCCGGCCCTCCAGATCATTTTATTTTATTGTTATTAATGACCCGATGTTATCTTGCTCTTATTTCTAACTTGTATCATTTTGACAAAATATATTTTTACGGAGAGTAAAATATTGAAAGTTATTTAAGGTTTAAGTTGATTTATTCTGGAATAATATTCCTGCCTTTTTATTATTCAGAATTATGTTAAAAAGTTACAGTTTTAAAGTTTTAAAAATTGTCATTCTGCTAGCTTTTTGGACTATTTTGGCATTTACTAAGATTTTTAGGCTATTTTTGAGTTAAGCTAACATTTCAGTTACATGCTAGCTGTTTTGGATAATTTAGGATTTTTTTCAGTTTTTTAGACTATTTTAAAGTTTAGCTTTTCTCAGCTACATGCTAGCTGTTTTTGCTAACCTAAGGTTTTTTTAGGCTAATTAGCTATCATTTTCATATCATTTTGCCCTTCACAATGCAAAGCTAAAGTTAAAACGATTTTACCAGTTTGAAAGATTAAAACAGTTAAAGGTCTTTGCTTTTTGCTTTTTCTTCCAGGTCTAAAGGTAATAGCACAAAAGTTTCCTAGAGGACTGACAACAGGCTGCCTCCCAGACTCATGCCTGTCACCCCGTAATTCATCCTCAAGAGGAAGAAAAGGCTCGGGGCTGCAGCAGCCGGCTGACCAGAGGTGGACGTTCACACCAGAAGAGCTGGAACAGATCCAGGATCAGCTGGAAGAGATTCTAGTCCCCAGTAACACTAACAGTAAGAGAGCACTGCCAGAAGCCTGAAGGACACAGCTGTCCCGTCTAAACTGATGATGCTATGTTTACACCAGCTTTAAGAGCCCTTAGCACATTCTTGAAGACGTGTCGCATGTCTGGCATATGGTGTTCACACTGGACAAGCAGGAAGGGGCTTCTTCTTCTTCTGTTTACTAGAACATGCCTGCCATCTACAGTTGGAAGAGACTTGTCAAAGTGTTGCAAATCTGGTGATCCTTTCTTCCATTTTCAGACAGTTGTGTGAATTAGAGATGACATCATCCATACGTCTCTAAATCTGAGTCCCTGATGTCAAAGTTCAACCTGGTTAAACTTATAACACGCGTTCTATGGCCACACATTTTGAACAAAGAACCTAAAACCGATCTCAAAATATGTGTAGCAACACATGAACGCGAGAGTTTTGAATGTGGAACCCCAGAACGGCCCACCTTTAATTACCTTTAATTCAATGTATTGCAAAAAAAAAAAATTGAAATCGTGACTTCAATTTCAACTGTGAATTGAATTGAATCGTGGCCTGAGTGAATCATTACACTGGGTGAAGGCAGGATAAACTCTGGACAGGTCGTCAGTCTGTCCCAGGGCACCAGTGGGGTTTGAGCTAGCGGGGCAAACAGGAGAGCATCCCGGGGAGCCCACAGTCTTTCATATATCAGAATAGAGCTGTGAAAGGAAAAGTCTTGAGCAACATTTACCAGATTTGCACCTCTTCAACATTTGACAGCAAGCCTTTTCCAACTGTGAGTTTATGCGCTAGTATCGAGTAGCGACCATAGACTGTATATTCATTTATTTACTTATACAGTCTATGGTAGCAACAGTCCAGTGTAAACGCCATATGGTTAAAGCGCATTCTTGACTGAGCCACACATGCCCAGTGTGTGCATTAAACTGTAGCCATTGTCAAAAACAGCCTGAACCTGTGGTGACATGTTGACGTTTGCCCTGCAGGTCGGTTGTCCAGCCGCCTGTCCTCTGGAAGTGCCCCTTCCAAAGCCTCCAGTCGGGTTAGCTCATCCACATCCAGGGGGAGCAGCTCCAGGGTTCAAAGCAGCAGACCCTGGAAATAGTTGCACTCAGCTACCAAACACAAATACCTCCATCACATTCATCTTTGGAGGTTTCTGTGATCACTTTGTTCAGGCTGCAGTCCACAGCATGCAGTGAAGCAGAAAACTGTGATAACAGGAGTGGTTTCATCTAAACTGCAGTCATGGAGCATGTGATTTGACATATTTGAAAAATGCACTTGTCTAACTAAAAAAGTGAAAAATTCCACGCAGAAGTACTACCAGTGTCTCCTTTCTGTTAAACCCAACGGGCAGCTAAATGATGTGAGTAGTGTTTGATGATGCATTTCCAATAGTGTCTTTTAGATATTTTGCACATTTGTGAAGCTTAGATACATTTCTTGTTTGACATTTTTACTTCCATTTCATTCTGTTTCTGTTTTCTCATATCACACTGAGCTCGGCCCGTCAACGGCTTGACAGGTTTAGGTGAATATCGGGTTTCATTATTACTGAGGATTAATATTCTTTGAAAAGTTGAGCTAGACCTAATTTATTTCCACAAAGTCACCATGAAACCCCTAAAATCTTGATTTCCAGCTGCTCATTCAGTAGATGTTTATGTAAAAGAGTTGCAGAAGCCTTCTCCACCAGTCTGTATTTAAAGAAAGGATTCTGTAGCAAACCACAGTCAGGTTTGATGAGCACTCTAAATATAATTCAGCTTTTCCTGGAACATTAGGGATTCGTCAAGACTGTTTAGTCAACTCTCTGTAAATATGTTTGAAGTGCAATTTATGAGAATATGAAGTTTGTTTTAAAGAATGCTTGCTCACCATCAGTCTGGACTTTCATTATTTTGTTTTTAAATGATGTCAGAACAGTGCTTACATTTCATTTTCCACACTTGACTGTGAAAAGAACAGAATTGTTTAAATAAAAGTGAAACTTTCTTCAAGTTGAAGCTGTTGACTCTTGGCAGCAGGTGTTTGTTTCCTGTCTGTTTTCTTCTGAGTTTTATGAGCTTTAAGAGTTCTGGATTAAATGAGGCTGGAAAAAAACACCAATCATGTCAATTTTCCTCTATGAAAAATAAGAAAAGATTCTCTGGTACACAGTTATTGGCATTGATAAAGCCTTAGCCACATGGACCTGTACAGGTGCTGCAGGTTTTTGGGTTGTCTGGTCTTATGGAGGGTCATAGAGAGGAGTGGCCGCATCTGAAGAGGAACGCAGGAGTGCCTTCAGTTCCACTGAGCCTCAGAGGACCTCCCCAAGGAAGGCAACGTGAAAATGGAACATTGTTCTACATGTGGTCACTTATGATGTACGGGCGACGTATGGTATCCTTACTCCACACTCTAGTCCAGGGATGGGCACATTTTTTGACTTGTGGGCTGAAAAGGTTTTAAAATTTGGCAAAAGAGCTGGAACAGGAGCAAATGTAAGTAATTATCCACCTTATAAATCCACCTTATAAAAGATCTTAGGTTAGCCAAAACAGCTAGCATGTAGCTGAAAAAATAGCTAAACTTCAAAATAGCCTAGAAAACTGAAAAAAGCCTAAATTAGCCAAAACAGCTAGTGTGTAGCAGGAAATGGATTCCACAGTTGGCATTCAGTCTTCCCAAAGTAGTCGACAGGTCTGTTAAGTTTGTGGAAGCTTTTTCCCCCACTGTGTGCTTACAAATCCACCACACGTCTTACCTGAATTCAGTTTGTATAAGTTGATTTAAGTAAGTTACCATGTAGCTTTTTGTATTTGCACCATTTCAGTTAACGTCTTTACACAATTCTCTTTAGATTACTTGACATTTGGCTGCTATATAACCATTACGCTAGCTAATTTGGTGTCTGCTGTGGATTTTTATGCTAATTTCCCATTTACGTAACATTTCATAAACATGCTAGCTCTATTGACTAATTTGGCATTTATTAAGTTTTTTTGTTTGTTTGTCTATTTTTGAGTTTAGCTAACATTTTAGCTAGCTTTTGTTTTGCCAATTTTTTGGGTAGTTTTTGAGTTTAGATAATATTTGCTACATGCTAGCTGTTTTGGCATTTACGTTTATTTATTTATTTATTATTATTTTTTCATCCAGTTTGACATTTAGCTAATATATTAGAATTACGTTAGCTCTTTTGGCTATTTTGACAGTTACTGAGTTTTGTTTTGTTTTTTTCTTTTTAGGCTATTTTGGAGTTTAGTTAATATTTTAGCTATATGCTACATATTTTGGGTAATTTGGTAACTACTGTTTTTTTTTTTTTTTTTTTTTTTTTTCTGACTTGAAGTTTAGTTAAGGTTATAGCATTATGATAGCTGTTTTGGCTAAATCGGACATTTTTTGTGATTTTTGGCTTTTTTGGAGTTAGGCTTATTTTAACAAGCTATCAGCTTCAGTGTTTTTAGCTATCAGTTTCAGCACTTTCAGCGGCCAGAGTCCGCTTACAGTATTTACAAAGCATTAGCGTAGGTAATACTACATATCTAGTTATTTAAGCTGTTTACTGATACAATTTTAAAACTTTCCATTTCATTGTTTGCTTAGAACCTCTAGAAGCTGAAATTTCTCGTATTAAAATGTTACAAAATCATTGTTTTCAGGGTTTTATCTTAAAATAATGCTGACATTAAACTGCCTAAATGCGATGTATTTTAGTTATCAAATATTTTTCATACTGTATTTGTATGTTTTTATTATTTGCACAACAAATGCTAAGCCAGGTCATGTTATAATGATAAAACTTAGGTTTTCCTCTGTTTCCATGATGTCAGAAAATATGTAGATAATTAAGAACAGCAGAATCATGTCTGGAGAACCACAAAGTTAAAGAAAGTGGATCAATCAGATGAGACCAATTTCCAATATTTCCAACTATCAAAGTCCAACTTTACACCTTTCAAAGTATAAACACCTTTTTTTTCTCTCTCTAAGTTCTATAAAGCTCCATTCCATTAAAAGTATCAAGCTTAACTCATCTATTTGAACTTCTCTTTTATTTGGTGTTCTATTTAAAACACACTTTCAGTTCCTTCATAGAGCTTGAAACTTTGTTGGTCAAGATTGATATTTTATTTATACAGGTTACACCACAACGGTGAGAGCTGTAGGTCCCCTGAGGGAGTTCTGGCATTAGTACGGGTTCTTGAAGGTGTGATCCATGATTGCCATCAGAGCCAGCCAAGTCTCCTCTGCGGTGGGAACGATCTGCTTAGCGGGCAGCAGGAAGCCGTACACGCCGGTGTCTCTCAGCTCAAAAGTGTATGAGTACTTGATGCCCTGCTCGTACGTCCAGTCAACAGTACTTCCACTTGCCTGGTCTAAAATGAAAATAGGGATGATGATAATACCAGAAAAAATCACAACATAAAAAGCATTTGATATTCTAATTTCTCTTAAATTGGCAGTGCTCCTATAGTTGAAAAATGTCCGTATGATGGCTGTGCTTCTGTTACTTACAGATAGTGTCAATAATGCTGCCATACGTGTAGCGAGTTCCATACAAGGAAGCCAGGTCAGTGATGGCTTTCTGAGCCAGACTATGCTGTAAAGAGAGATCAATGTGAGTTCAGCATTAGCATTTCAAACGGTGCAGGCTGCGTGTTAGCTTTCGTTTGTTAGTGAATAAAGACATGACTCAGCAGTTTTGTACCAGCTCAGCCTCATCCTTGGCTGGTGCGGAGGTGTAGCCATAAGGGTACAAGAGCATCTGAGAGTAGGAGTGGATGGAGATGAAGGCCTTGAAGTTTTTATGGGCGATCACAAAGTCCACAATAGACTTGACCTCAGACTCAGAGTGAGGAGTGGTTCCACGATAAGTCTCTGAGCAGGGGTTGCTGCTGGCACCGGGCTCTACAATAAAGCATGACAACACAAGTTATTAGATGACATCGGGCCATTAATAACAAAATAAAATGATCTGGAGGGCCGGATAGAAGCCTTGACTTTGACACATGTGCTCTGGAGAAATGGTGGCTTAGTTTGTGCCTTCAAACTGCTGATCATGTAAGGATGTTCTGACGTCCTTAAAGTGGGTTCAAACCAAATGGAGACTCGTTTTTGTAGACCCTGCTTGTTTAATGGATGGACAGATGGGTTGATAGGACGATTGGATTGACAGTTATATATTTTCAGTTGGCATTCATTCTGAATAATTTTGAGTGTTTTGCAAAAAAAAAAAAAAAAAGGACAATACCTCCAAAACCAGCATCCCAGTTCCTGTTGGGATCAACTCCAACACAGGTGGATCCAGGGTTGGGCTTTCTGGTCTTACGCCACATACGGTTCTGGGAACATCAACTCAATGTTACTGTTCAGAAAGAGACATCCTGTAGGTCTTTAAAAGTTTATATTCTCAAAATAGATCTGCAAACTGCTTAAAAGACAGAAAATATATTTGGTTGAAATCCGTAAATGTATCAGAATGTATAAAACTCACAGAGCTGTGAGTGTATGCGTATCCATCAGGGTTGGTCACGGTCTCCAGGAAGATGTCCATGCTGTTAAGGATGGCAGTGAGAGCAGGGTCGGTTCCATAGTCCTTCACAATCTAATGTCACACCCAAAGGACATCATCACATGATCTATTAATGGACATAATATGCAAAGGAAAACAAAAATGGGAAAAAAAATCAAAGTACCTTCTTAGCAAACCAGGTGCCACTGGCCTGAGTGACCCATTCCCTAGAGTGGATTCCAGTGTCGATCCAGATGGCTGGGCGGTTGGTTCCACCAGTGCTAAACTAGGACAAGGAAAGAGAGCTTTCATAAGGTCTACTTTGATCTTTCAAAAGATCTCCTTCAAGTGGACTGCAGGCAGACTCTATAAGTTACATATTTCACTAAACTGCCAGATTATTACTCTTTGGGTGTATCCAGACTGGAAAAATCTGTTGGTCCGGATCAATCCTGAACCTTGTGATTGGTCTGTATTCATACTGCCAGCCAATTTTGTTTCTATTTTACTCCTGTTTCGAACCAAAGCATGTAAACAAAACCATGTGACTAAAGATCTCTTCAGTCATTTGGTCAGGAATTATTACAAGAGAAAGAATAAAGGAAGTTCTAGGCTTTGCAACCCTTGTCAGGGTAGTTCACCTCTTTAGACTTTATAGTTCATTGACCCGTTTTTGAACGTCTGTATCCACGTCAGGTTCAATAATATTTCCTATCTGCTTTGGTACGATGGAGACATGCTGCAAGACGGAGGAGACGACGGCTTAGAAGGAACGCTGATAAGTGTTTATGACATATAGAAAACAGTGTGAGAATCAACGTGTATCATGTCAAAAGTTGTTTTAATGAGCCTGAATTCATCCGACCACATTTCAGTGAGTTGGTGCGGCTCAGCAGTTGCTTTCTTCCTACTCTGTTTACATCCCATAATACCCGGCTACAGTGGCCATTTTTGTTCAGTTGTTCCACTCTGAGCATGAGTCTATTCAGACTGAGGAAACTCAGAGTAAACCAAAGTTCAGTCTGATTGGATACAAACCAAGACCACCTCAAAAGATGGGTCAGAGTTCAGGTCCTGGTCCCGGACTAGGGTCCACTTGGATGCATTCAGACTGAAAATTTGTTCCTGATTATCTTAACTGAATAGACCCGAAGAGGTGCATGTCTCTGCACAAACAAATGATCATTTTAATACATTAAAGCTGTTTATTTTTCGTTAATGATGTTCCTGGATGGTCTGAATTGAAAAATTTAAAGAAAGTTGCTTTAGTTGAGTTTTTGATTGCTTGAAATGTGTTCGTACCACCTTTTTCATCACCTAGTTTCTCATCTCCAAGAGTCTTAATGCATCACATTTCTCTTCCAATGTTCCTCTTTTACGAGATTGAACATAACAAACAAAATGTTTTTAATAATCGTAAGAGGTCTTGATATATTCATGGGCTATGTTTAAATCTTTTGTAGTAAAAATAAAAAAATTGAGTTTACTTAATATTATAGCAGCATGCTAATGTTTTTGGCTAATTTGTTATCTACTGAGGTTTTTACAGGCTAATTTAGAGTTTAGCTAATATTTTAGTAGCATGCTAAAGTTTTGGAATAATTCGGTTTCCTGAGGAATTTTACACTTTTTTGGAGTTTAGCTAGTATTTAAGCAACATGGTAGCTTTTTTGGCTAATTTGGCATCAAAATTGGCATGTATTAGGGATTTCAAGCAATTTTACTACAAATTTTTCAGAAATTTAGATCAACTTCAGCGCTCTTTCATAGTTCTTTAACAAAATTTTACAAATAGCTTTTGCATTTTCTGCAAATCCCTTCAGCATTTACAGTAAATTGTGTTACCATTTCAGCAAAAAGCATCCACTCAAGCATTTTCGCAGGTAATGCAACTTTTCTAGTTTGTACCTTGAGCACATTCAGGGGACGGCCCTCGTAGCTGTGACCAATCACCAACTTGCTGACCAGGTTGGGGTTCTCAGCCACCAGCATGTCTTGGAAACTGTAAAGCTGAATCACAGACACAAGCAGAGCATTTAAATGCACATTAATACACTAAAACCATGTCTTTTGGTGGAGATCTTTCTATTGTCTGCTGGTAAAAAGGTGCACTGACCTCATCGATGGTGTGGTAGTTTTCATAGTCGAAACCGTCAGTGTTCCTGGGACTTCCAGAGAGAGATGCTGCATCCATTTCCTCCAGCTCCTGATCCAGCAGTGCCTGAAGGACAATGACAGCGTTCAGATGAAAAATAGTTTGATGTTGCTGTTTGGAAATAGATAGTGCTTTAAGTTTGACAGCAACTATACCTGCAAATCTTTAATCATGACAGAGTACTCAATGTTGCGACTCCCCAAAAAGTCTTTGACAAACTGCAGGGCGTGGGAGGGAACCCTGACATCCACAGGGGTGGACATGCGAGTGACTTCTCTCCAGAAGTCCAGCTACATAACACACACACAACAAGAAACGTAAAGCCTGTTCTCGTTTTAAAGTAGGAGCAACAATAGCCAACCCTGCAACAGTATGCTGTATCTCTAATACTTTCATATCCAAGTAAACATGAATAGATGCTAACTGACCTGGGAATCCATCATTTCCTCCAGATTTTTGAGCTGAGATCGTTGGACTTCATCCTTCGGAACGATGCGAAGGACTTGATGCCTGGAAAGAAAAAGCTCGTTGTTTTACAGCAGTTAACCCTTTAACACCTGATGGTTCGTCTGTGACACTTAAACAAGAATATTTAACATACTGTAACTTTCAGCTGTTAACACAGCACTTTACTACTTCAGAATCTGCTGGAATTTTGTCGATCATGTTAATGGTTGAAAAGTTACAGTAAGTCAAAGAACATAAACACTGGAGCTCTGTTGTTAAAGGGTTAAATATGACAGTTATTGTTTTTGGTAAATCTACCACAGAATGCTGGGATACTTTACATACTCAGACATTTGTAGTAGGGTTATAGATATATAACAGTGACTTGCAGTCAGGGGTGGCAGGTGAGACAGAGCCTCACCAGCGAAATAGAGCTTAAAAATGCATAAATTACATAAAATGAATGTACTTTTTAAGATAAAAAAAAAATCAAATGTTATTTTTTTTAGACATGTCTTTTCTATGATGACCTTTTTCTGTGTGGATTTTCAACGTTTCTTCGGTAAAAAAGCAGCAAATTTACGAGTTTCCTTTTCAAATCCGCCAAACAGCGCTGGGTGAGGCAGCTGTAGTCCCGCCTCCCCGGCGCCGCACACACAGAGGACCGATCCGAATTCTCCCCTTCTCCCTCTCCCTTAACCCTCCCCCTTCATTCATCCCTCCGTGCTTGTTCCAAACGGAAGGTGATGAAAAAATAGTGTCTAATATTTCAGACGTGACTTTCGTTCAATGAAGTCCGGTCCGCTAGCGTTAGCGCGGAGCTTCCAGCGCTTAAATATACATAACAACAGCGGTTTTATAACTTTAAGAAGGTCACACTACAACATAAAGTTATTACTTACATTTAAATGTAAACATCTGTGGTTCAGAGCCCCCCAAAGGGAAGAAAAGCGCTTCTTAGCACGATGCGGTTTACTCTTGCGATAGTGGACTTTGGACCCCTCTGTTGGAATGTGAAACTTAAAAAGTAATAATTCCAGACACGACTTTGACTTCAACTGACACTCCAAATCAAGGGGGAGGGCTAAGGGAGAGGGAGAAGGGGAGTATTCGGATCGGGGTTGACTGCAGCGTCAGCCGACACATGTGCTGTATTGTTTCTGTTCATCATCATAAAAGACACTTTATTTTAAAATGACCTAATTTTCTAATCTCTTGCCATCTGTCTGATTACTCTGATGCCAGTTTGTGACTCATTTAGTCTTTTTATCCACTAAAAATGCGCTTTAAAAACACACTAGGAGAGGCAAACAGTCCGCCTGGTGCACCGCAGAACTCATGTCACGAGGCAGAGGGCGCCAGTGAGCCCAGAGACTGTGACACCGCAGCTAAAGAATAATAGATTTAGCAGCAGCAAGTCAAGTGCAGCTGTCCAGTTACTCTTTATTATTGTTTAGCATCAATTTCTAAATGGAGGATTTTGTTTTTAAACCCATAAACTCAAGAATTTGTTTAGACTCGTCTCTGGTAGAGATCTCCAAGGAGACAGAGAGACTTTAACACTGAAGAAAGAAAAGGAAGACTTCTACTAACAGGTTATTCACGTGTTTCTTCAGAGGGAGCAGACTTCATTCATAAGTAAAAGTAAGTCAATAATAAGAGTCTTGGTGATTTTCTTTCGATTCTACAGTTAGTAAACAGAAGAAAAATACTGAAAGGAAAGTTTAAATGACATACTTTAACTGTTGTTAATCAAATGGTGAATAAGCTGTTTTGTAGAGTATATATGTCTGTAAATTTGACTGACGTGATCACCAGTCATGAAATTCACCTTACGTCACTGATATATAATACATATTATATATATATAATTTTAAAATAAAGCATCTTTTGTGATGATGAAAGACCAAAACAAAGATTCTGCTAGCGCGCACACATCACTGGTGCCCGAGGGACCAGCTCACGCACGTGGAAGTAGACAGTCTCTCACGAGCAATGAGTTTTTCTGCTGAGGATTAAATACGAGCGGCAGGAGCAGAGCAGCGTGCGGGGGTCTTCATTATCCCAGAGGAATGTTTGACCCTGTGCGGGGATGTCTTATTTCTGCATGGAGTTTTGATTAATAAATAACGCCATATTTCAGGTTCCACTTTGACAGTTATGAGTTAAAGGAAAATCTATCACATTTTAAATGTTCCTGCAAGAAATCTGGAGTACAAGTACAATTTAAAGCAGCTGCAGATATTTCACAGAGGAAGATTAACTTTACCCTCAAAAGTTAAGACAAACTGAAAGCTAAGAAAACAATCAGCTTCTCACTTCAGCTTCGTACAGACTGTGGGAAAATACTGGCATCAAATTGGTCTGGATCCTCCAGCATACATTCATTTCATCAAACATGAATGAATAGATTCAACGGAAACCTCAGAGTCACAATGGCTCTCCCTGGTTGTGACAAACATCTGCCTCATTCTCACTAATTCAGAACAAATGACATGTATGAAAGTGTCTAAGAACAGGCAGAGAAAGAGGAACTCACCCCACAAAAGTCTCCTTGCTTAGAACAGCTACAAACAGCAGGGTGAATCCCAGCAGCCCCCTCATGTTGACCGGTAGAGTGCATCAGGATGGAAACGCCGCGCGCTTTTATAGCTGAACTTGGAACGGCACCTGGATCAATCTTAACCTTGGTCAGGATGATAGGCGTTTACTCCAGCTGCTGTTCTTCCCACACTGGCCCGGTGAAGCCACACCACAAACTGCCCTGTTTCCTGGCCCGTTATTAAAGAAAAAAACTCACTTGAATAAAAATAGACAGTTCACTTGAGGTTTACTCCTTAGTTTGGACATGAACGTTATCAGCTTCATTTTGTTTGTCGAATTCCTGCCTTTGGCCGTGCCTTGATCCCTCACTGTTGACATTCAAATAACTTTAGCTCCTGAAGAGGCCAAAAAGGTTAAGGATTTTTTTTATTACGATGATATTATTTAAAATTATGTGCTCCAATAAATAGTAAAAATATGTTACTTAAAGCTCAAACTTTGTCAACGTCATTACTATTCTTTTAACCCTTTAACACCTGGCTGCTGAAGATGGTGAAATTAATAGCTGAAAACGCTGAAGCTGTTAGCCAGCTAAAATATTAGCTAAATGCCAAATTAGCCTGAAAAACGTAAAAAACAAAACAAAAAACAAACGTAGGTTAGCCAAACTGCTAGTATTTAGCAAAAGAAAATGCTAAAAAATCCTAAATAATTCACAAAGCAGCTCACATGTTGCTGCAATATTAGCTAAATTCCAAAACTGTCTTTAAAAAAAGCCTAAATTAGCCAAAACAGCCAGCATGCAACTGAAAAAAATGTTAAATTTAAAAATAGCCTAAAAAACTGAAAAAAGCCTAAATTATCCAAAACTTAAACCTTCAATAACTTTCAATATTTTACTCTCCATAAACATATATTTTGTCAAAATAATACAAGTTAGGGATGAAACAAAATGATCTGGAGGGCCGGATCCGGCCCCCGGGCCTTGACTTTGACACATCTGGGTTAAGACATATGATATGATGGTTGTCAGCGTGAATTACAGAACAAAAGGTAACAGAGAGGAGGCATGGTGGTGTGGAGAACATCTGCAGGGTTCACACAGAAGAGAAGGCCGTGTGCACGGTCAGTGTGCATGTGTCCTGCTGAGCTGGATTTATGCAACGTAGGGCTGAAGGGAAAGCAGAAAAGAGAAGCTTCACAACTGTTTTCTTTTGCAGGAAATCCAAACAACAACAGAACTGCTTCAGTTCACGTCTACAGATAAAATGTCAATCACACCATGTTTTATGGAATTTTATTCTTCCATCCATTTTCTTAACCTTGCGTTTGCCCTTTTGGGGTCACGGCGTTGCTATGGCTTGTCATGGTGGATGAAGGCAGGTTGGCAACTAGCAGGTTGTCAGTCTGTTGCAGGGTCACACAATCACACCTAGGGACAATGTAGACCCGGCGTGCACAAACGTTTTTGCTCAAAGGGCCAAAATCTAAATGGGATATGTCAGGAAATGTAGGAGAAAATAAAGAATATGGTTTAAATTGTTTATTTGGATTCTGTATTCATTAAGTTAACACATAATAGTAAGACTAAAAAGTAACATTTGTATTTGAAACCTCTAACATTAAGGCCTCACTGGCCAATATTAACAGAAAAACAAGAACAAGCTAAAACAAACTTTCTTCCAATGAAAACAGTAAACTGGGATCCTAACGAGAGACGTGGAGCTGGGGCCCGTTCCAAGAAGCAGGTTTTGTTGGAACTCTGAGTTCGTGAACTCCAAATTCAGTAAAACTCTGAGTTTTCGGTTCCAGAAAGAGAGATAACTCAAACCCGGGAAAGTGGGTTAAACCAAGCCCGTTCCAAGAAGCGGGTTAAGCTGAACTCAGAATCAATCACTATGGTAACTGAGTCTGTGAACGAAACCTGGTCGGTAGCAGGTTTTCTTCAGGAAACTTAGAGTTCTCTGAGGTCTCCGCCCCTTTTTAAAGTGAAGGATGTTCAAATATGAGTTCTTCATGAACATTTAGAGAACATTCACATTAGAGACGTCACGTTTTCACCACACAGAAACCAAAATGACATGTTCATTCATAGAGGATCATGTAGAGAGGAGGCTGATTAATCCAGAGGAAATGTTATTTACGTCGGTAGAGGATTTGGAGGACACGAGTCGACTGACTGCAGTTTCCCAATTCATTTTTATTTCAGCGATATTTTAAATAGTGAGTTTTTCCAGGGACTCGCTATTAAAAAATACAGTTTTCTTTTCCCTATTTTAAACCCGTAACAATAGAAATTATTGAATGTCAAACACCGAGAAAGCATTTCAAATCACCTACCATCCTCTACTTGTGTTGAACATTAGCTCGGGTGTCAGCAATGCTGCTTCCCTCTGTGGAGTTTGCGAGTTCGATTCCCGTCTACGGAAATTATTTTTATGCTTAAAAAAAGAATTCGGCGAATATGTTTTAAGTCTTGAGAATTAAAATTAAATAAATGTTTTTTTTAACATATGTCAGGCAGCTACAGTTTCTTTTTAGCGTGCAGTGATATCCGTGTGTGTGGGGGGGGGGTTACGATCACGGAGATTACTTATTAGATTGGTAACAGATCAAAAACCATTCCTTACTCAACAAGAGACAAAATAACCTTCCTGACATTATTTATTCATTATTAGAAATGATTCAAATAACTGCAGATATTTTCTCTCTGTTCTACCGCTGCAGCTGTGTTGCTTTTCTTGCAGAAAATGTTCTCTATAGTCTGCATATGCTTGCAGGAACTTATCAATTTCTGCCACCGGAAGTAGTAAACTCAGATGTTTGTTCCCGTTGTCATGGTGAATCGTGCTGTCTTTGCTCCATTGATCAGGGCTTTTTATGGTCGCGACGCTCACACCTGATTCTGGTTCTAACAACTTCAAGTTGATTGAATCAAACATTTTCAGCTGTTCTGGAACCGAAAACCCTGAGTTTGAGAATTTAGAGTCCAGTGACTCTAAGTTCAGGTTTGAACTCTAAATTTGTTGAACCTGCTTCTTGGAACGGGCCCCTGGTCTTTAGACTTTATCTGTTTGCCATTGTCGCTCCATCTTGGCTAACTGAAAAAGGCTGCTAAAAGCATCAGAAGCTGTGGGTTCTGTTCAGTAAAAGAAAACGAAATTTAATTTTATTCATATTTTCTAACTTATTCTAATATATACATGTGCAGTAAATTATCTGGATAGAACACAACAAAGAATATTTAACTGTAATGAAAAAAAAAACTCCAAAGCTTCTCACAAGTTTAATATTAGCAAATGCACACATCAGTATGGGTCTTTGAGGGTGTGATCCATGATGGTCCTCAAAGCCAGCCAAGTCTCCTCAGACGTCGGAACGATCTGACTGGAAGGCAGCAGGAAGCCGTGGCGACCGGTGTCCCTCAGCTCAAAGGTGTAGGAGTACTTGATGCCCTGGTCGTAGGCCCAGTCAATGCTGCCGCCACTGGATTGGTCTACGGTCGAAACAGATGCTCGTATTCAGGAGGTTTGATACATGAAGAAAACCGTTTTAGGCTGAGACAATGATCCAAATAAAAGACCAACACGACATTTTTTTTGTACTTGTGGAAATGAGTCTTCAACGCGACTGCTGAAAGTTGTAGTTTTCTCAAAGTAAAGCAGAAGAGAACGGTCCGCTTATGAAATTGCAATTGCTCAACTACTTCCTGTTTACACCTTGAGACAGGCTGAGACCAAAAATGGAGCCACACTTGAACTTTACCCTTTTGGGTGTTTTCTGTGTGATTCCTCCCTTTGTGACTCCTTCTCCACCTCACCACATGGACACACTTTTATAAAGGAACATGTAACCTGGACTTTCATTTAAACCAGGAAGTAAAAAATGTTGCAGTCTTCAAAAGATCACTGGATACAAGTTGCAGACGGGAGAAGATTTCTATTGATTCCTGTGCTAAAAAGTCAAAGTTTACAATTAAAATAAAGCCACTTACATTTTGATTTCTAATGCATGTTTGATGTATTTTGCTTTTGTCCTTGAGCAGTGTGTTTTTTTTAATTAGTTATTTTGTTTTTTGTTAGAGCTCAAATTTTGGAATTGTTAGTGGAGTGTCCTTTTGGTTTCTTTGTGCTTATTTAAAGGAAATCTACCAGTAAGGTTAGAATTTATGGCCTATTTCTAAGAGGCCTGTTTTTGCTGAGGGTATTGTCAGAAATTAAAGATCCAGTCTGTAAATGTCTACAATATCTACACTTATTTTCCCACTCTTGATGCACTTCAATTCGTCCTTGGTTTCTTAGGTCATCTTTAATAACACAAGAAGCTGTTTTTTTGTCCTTTTTCCACTATGAAGGTAAGATTAAACTTCTTCTTGATCGTCTTCCAGATATTAAAGGGGTAACAGGTGTTCTTTGTTACGTTTAGCTTGATATTTTGATGACAATCCCAGAGGGCTGTTTGTTTTTGTATGTTGTTGTATGACAGAAAAATAAAAAAATCACAATTTATCTGATAACACCTACATTTTGTGTGATTACAACTCAGTGAGAAATGAATATTTTATTTCACTTTAACAATTTCCAGCTCATCTGTCTTTAAAACTGACACTTACAAATGGTGCTGATGATGCTCCCGTATCTATAGTGAGTACCGTACAAGGAGCCCAGGTCTGTGACAGCCTTCCTAGCCAAACGGTCCTGTAGAAACAAAACAATTCTCTCTGACGACTTTCATTACTATTGTGAAACGTCTTTAAAGTGGAAGACGTACAACAGAACAGCCGTACCAGTTCAGCCTGGTCCTTTGCAGGGTTTCTGGTGTAGCCATAAGGGTACATCAGCAGCTGAGAGTAGGAGTGGATGGAGATAAAAGCCTTGATGTTCCCATGGGTCTTCACAAAGTCCATGATGGACTTGACCTCCGACTCAGAGTGAGCTCTGGGTCCATGATAAGTCTCAGAGCAAGGATTGCTGCTGGCACCACGAGCTACACCAAACACAAACACACAGCTGTTAAATGCCATCACTTATACTGTTATTGTTTGGACGTTCACTCTCAGTAGTGGAGTTTTTGAGACAAAACTGCATAAAGAGATGGCATTAATGAAAAAAAAACTTACTTCCAAACCCAGAATCCCAGTTTCTGTTGAGATCGACCCCAACACAGTTAGTTCTGGGGTTCAGCTTCCTGTTCTTGCGCCACAAACGATTCTGGGAACATCAAGTCACCATCAGATAGTTTCCTCTTACAATCTCACAAATCATCTTAGATACAGTCCCAATAAAACCTTGAGTGGTCTTAATTTTAAATCTTAAGAACCCCAGATTATATTCATTTGCAATAATCCCACCACCTCTATACTCAACATTCTCATGAGTACAGACAGAATGTTTTGTCATCCTGGTAGAAGCGATGATTGGCTCACAGTAGAGTGAGTATATTCATATCCATCAGGGTTGATCACAATCTCCAGGAAGATATCCATGCTGTTGAGGATGTCAGTGAGAATGGGATCTCTTCCATAATCAGTCACAATCTGATGACACATGCAGAGACACAACACCAGTTCAGCGTGGAGCAGATGGAGAAGAGTCAGAAGAAACCGGAGAACGGAGACGTGACAAACCAAAGCACCTTCTTAGCAAACCAGATGCCGCTGGCCGGTGTGATCCACTCCCTGGCATGGATTCCTGTGTCGATCCAGATGGCACGGCGGTTGGTTCCTCCGGTGCTGAACTGAAACAGAACTAGAAGAGTTTCATTACCTGTGATAATGCTGGTGTCAATGCTTTTTGCTAAAAGTAGTCGCAGAAGATGCTGAAGCATTTTGCTGAAAATGATGACACAATTTACTTTAATTATTGAAGGTATTTGCAGAAAATGCAAAAGATATTTGTAAAATGTTAAATTTTCTTAAAGACTGAAAATTTGGTTAAAAAACTATGAAAAAGCGCTGAAGTTGACCTAAATTTATAAAAATTTGTAGCAAAATTGTGTAAAAATCCCCAATGCAGGCAAGTTTGCAGAAATATTTAGTGTGTTGCTTAAATATGAGCTAAACTCCAATTTAGTCCAAAGAACCTTAGTGGATTCCAAATCAGCCAAGAAAGCTAGCTTGTTGCTTAAATACTAGCTAAACTCCAAAATAACATAAAAACCTCAGTAGATGCCAAATTAGCCAAATGAGCTAGCATGATGCTAAGATAACAGACAGGTTAAAACATAACCCATTAATATTTTTAAGGTCTTGTTGCTAATCTACTTAAAATACCAAATATGAAGAATTTCTCATTCATTTCCTATGGGGCATATTTTGCTCAATATTTCAAAAACTATAAAGTTTATAAACACCAACAATACAAGCTTTACTGAAACCGCTGAAAGTGTGATTGAGTTTGACGAGCCAAAAAACGAACAGGAAGGAGCAGGAGAATCACTATTGTGTGAATGCTTACTAAGCAATCACACAATTAGATACAGTTGAATTTAATACAGTGATTCATCTGTGAGGACAATGAAGCAAAAGTAGGACACCTTGTGTGTTAGGTCTGACACTGAGGTTCTAGATTTAAACCAACTGAAGGGTTTCAACAAGTTCAAGTTAATCCATAAGACTCTGTCAATAAAACTGAACTGTGACTGAAGTTTTAATGTTGAACACTGGGGGGGTTCTACTAGTGAAAGTAAGTCACAAAATAATTGTACTTGACCAAAATGAGTCACAATGAGTGACAGAGAAAAAGTCAATTAGTGGGCTGCAAAAAGACAAGGTAATTTGTTGGTTGAGGTACGGATATGACATGTCAACAGACAATGGTTGATCCAAGGACTAAATATAGACCATAGAATACAAATAAACTCATAGCAGTAAAGTTTGTCACACGCTGTTTGTTCAAGGTTGGTGTTGATGTCAGCTGATTGGGGGAAGTAGAATTTTTTCAAGCTCCCAAAAACTGAAATGAGTGAAAATCTATCTTTGTGTTCGACTTTCCCTCCAAAAAATGAAGGCTGGTTGGAGTAGAACAGTGCGGATCGGAATGTTTTACTTTGGAGAACTCGCTGAGAGAACCTGAGACAAATTACAGACCGATATGTGAACTAGAGTGATTGTGATGTCACCCATTAAAAATGATTCATGTTTGGGTTCAACCAAATTAAGTCAGTTCAGTCGCCATTTTGTCACATTACAGGCTTCTTTGAACCCGCAGGTACTTCCTGTTTAGAATGTCATGGGGAGGGGGTCATTCAGTCCAGGCGTTACATACAGTCAATGTTACCAACTCACTATTTATCATTTAACTCAAATTTTCCCATATACTCATTACTATTATTATTATTATTATTATTATAAAAAAATACTTCGATTTTCAATGACAGTGCCAGACAGAGGGCTGTCCTACTGCCCTTACAAAGCAGCTCCCACTGAACCCTGAGATCAAATCCAGTCTAGAGAGGAAGGTTGTTTAAAGTTCTCAATGACAATTTTTTTATTTAAAAAAAACATTCCCATTATGACATTTTTAACCAAAGTCCCACAACCTAAATGTCTTAAAAAGCCATTTTTCATCTGAAGCTTCTGTTTCTAAATCTCCTCTGAGGGGGCGTGGCTTTTGGAGCTGAGAAGAGCAGCCCCCCCCCCCCCCGATTATGATAGGTCTCGCTAGCGTAAATGTTCTCCGCTTCTACATCAAAACTTCAACTACAATGGGTAACGTCCAGCTGTATGGTTCTGATCCAGTTGTCTGCTCGCTCGAGGAAGTGAAGAGTTTCATGGAAATTGACTTAATTTGATTGAAACTAGAAGCAAGCAATTTTCTACGGGTGACACCACACTTACTCAGTCCAGTTCTCATGTACAGTCAATGGGTAAACTTGACTTTAAATTTGACTAGCTGTCCCTCACTGAACAATAAACTTGGTTTGTCACACTTTTTTCCTTCTTTTTAAAAATTTTTAGTGAAGTATTGTTTTTTAATTTATTTTTTTACCTTTAGTACATTCAGAGGACGGCCTTTGTAGCTTTGACCAATCACTAGGTTGGTGACGAGGTTGGGGTTCTCAGCCGCCAACATGTCTTGGAAACTGTAGATCTGCATAGAAAAAGCTTCATGCTGAGTACAGGAAGCTCTGGTTGTCCTTTTATCTGCATGTTAGCCAAAAGGGTTCCCTTACCTCACTGAGTGTGTGGTACCTGGAGTAGTTGAAACTCTCTGTGTTTAAAGGCTTTTGGGCACAAGCAGACAACTCCATTTCTTTCTGCTCCTCATCCAGCACTGCCTAATATTCAAATGACATGATTTAAATCTGTGTAAAAGATCGCCAGAGTGTTTTGATGTTTGCTATAGACCAGGGGTGTCAAACTCAATCGCACAGGGGGCCAAATCAAAACAACTTAGGTCACAGACCAAACAGGAAAAACATTTATTGAAGACTCTAAAACTACATTTTTAAAACTTTAAAAAGCGTAACTTTTTAACGTAATTATGAACTATATATATAATGCTAGTGTGAATGCTGTAAGCTGAATTTGGCCAGTGAAGATGCTAGTGCTGATAGCTGAAGATGCTTTAATTGATCGCTAGAAATGCTGAAGCTGATAGCTGAAAATACTGAAGCTAATAGCCAGCTAAAATGTAAGCTAAAAGCCAAATTAGCCTAAAAAACGAAAGTAAAAAACTAAACTCAAAAATAGCTTAAAAAACAGATTAAAAAAACTAAATTTTCCAAAACAGCTAGCGTGTAAAAATTTGCCTAACTCCAAAACAGCCTAAAAAAACCTTTAAAAAAGGCCTAAATTAGCCAAAACAGCTAGCATGTAGCTGAAATATGAACTAAACTCCCCCTGGGCCTTGACTTTGACACATGTACTATAGACTCTTCCTTTACCTGCAAGTCATCAACCATGGTGAAATAACTGATGTCCTTGCTCTCCATCAAAGGTTTAAGAAACTGCAGGAATTGGAAAGGTACTCTGACGTGCACAGGACATGACACGGCCGTCACTCGCCTCCAGAAGTCCAGCTGCAAAACAACAAGGAACATCTCACAATGAAAAAGGAAAGCGATGATGAAAAGAGTCCCAGGTTCCTACTGTTAGAAAAATATATATTTAGATCAAAACTGGACATAAGCAACCACCTCTAATTCTAATATGTCCTCCAGCTCTTTGAGAAAAGCCAGTTGAGCTTCATCCTTTGGAGTGATCTGGAGAACCTGATGCCTGCAAGGAGAAATCGCAAGTTATAAAAGGAAGAAGTTCAAGTTTTGATGTCAAACACATTTTTTATTGGCAGGACAATAAGTGGTTAAAAAAGGAACCAAAAAATTACCAGAATCTTTATTTCACCATGCTCCAGAAAGCTATTTTAGATGCTTAAGTTTGTACCATTGTGAAGGAGGGCCGTATTCTGGACAGCTAGGTGTTTTATCAGAAATCTAAATGATCTGGTATTGACATGAGTAAATTCAAATTTGGATTTTTGGTGTGATTCTTGAATAAATTAGTTGATAAAGAGACAATTTCAGCACATTTACATTTAGATAGGACTAGGGATGTAATGATTCAGTCAAGCCACGATTTGATTAAAGTCACAGTTTTAAAGTCACAATTTTGATTGATTTTCTTTTTCTGATTTTTCTTTTCTCAACGCAATGAATTAAAGGTATTTCAAGGCCAAGTCTGTTTTGTTTTTGCCCCTTACATCAAACTGTCTGAATTTCTACTAACAGAAAATGAATCAATACAAATGAAAAATTATACATAGCACTGAAATGATCACAAATCCTTTCATAATCAGTTCATGTTGTGCTTCACGTATGATGGACCGCTCAGCACCCGCGCCGCTCAGCCTCAACCCGCACCCGCCCGCACAGGCTCACTCGCCCCCGCACATGTCCGCTCACTCGGGTTTATGTATCAAAATGGAAAATAAAAACATAGGAAGATCCTAAAACCATGCTTGAAAATAACTTAAAAATTTGGAATTTGAAGAAAAATTCCTAAAATATATTTGTGTATATATATATATATATATATATATATACACAAATAAAGTTAGAACAATACTTTATGTTTTTGTGGCCAATGAGACATTGATTAATAAAATATAGCTTTTAAATAATATCTAAAATTGTTTTTTTTTCGTTTATAAATTAACCTCTTTTACTTTTGAAAGTAGCTCATACAAGTTCCTTTCAAAATAAAATCATCTTGTGTTTGATCAGATCCTTCAGCTGCAGCAGATTACTCGAACTAAACACGTAATAATGTCTTTTCTATCATTGTACTTTAGTGTTCTTCATCTTTTTCTCATTTTACTATTGAATATAAACACAACAACTTTGGTGTAGAATAAAAATACTAAAAGTAAATGTAATAAGATGATGGATGTCATTCTGATAATAATCTGCTCTGATATCAGATTAAACATTTTACCATCTTTTTGCTCAGTTTTGTTTAAATCTAAGCATAAGTAACAAAATGTAAATAATTAAAGTAAATGAACCAATGCTACAAAACCATCATTTACTCAAATTGTTTTTTTCTTCAAACCCAAACAGCCACAATGGAGGAGGGAAAGAGCTGCATGTGGCTCCAGAGCCTCAGGGTGGAGATCTCTGAT
>NC_050517.1:5662356-5675015 GCF_002922805.2 Oryzias melastigma
AGCAATGTCGCTCAAAGCACCCCCACCTTAGGGCGACTGTGCCCGCGCACAGCAGATCCCCACCCTTCCGAGTGCGCCTTTACGCATAGCACATCTCCACCTTTCCGCGTGCGCGTTTACGCACAGCACATCTCCGTCCTTCCACGTGCGCGCCCGCGGGGCGGGGAAAGAGTAGAAAAGACTAGAGAGTGAATTCAAAAGTGAAAGTTACATTTTTCATAGTATTTCAGATGTACTTTGCTCAAAAAGTATTCAGTAAAAATGCTTCATATTTTCAGGAGTAGTACTCATTGAAGTACTAAGGAGGTCTGTGGAGGAATGGTGAAGTACTAAATTGATACTGAGGAGTTAGTTCCACCCAAAGTCAGCCAAATGATGTAAAGATTAGACCTTATATGGCATTTTTGATGTTTTTTTTTTCTGAAAAACTATACAAAAAAAATGTTTTAGATTTTTAGGAGAAGATTTCTATTAAGGACTAAGTAGGTCTGTGACGGATTTATAATGAAATACATTGATGATTGGGATGAATTCACAGCCAAAATTAAACAATTTTATTTCACTAATACAAGAGATTTTGAGATTGATTTTAAAAAAAACGTAATGCACAGTTTTTTCTAATAAATAGCATAAGCATAAAAAGTAATGTGAATGCATTCATGAGGAGTAAAAATATAATGTTTTCTAAAGAGTCTCCAGGATCTTCCAGCGAGCACGGACAGGCTACTGTAAGTCTTGTATGAAACTCGCAGAAAAAAAAAATCCAATGAGGGCTGATTTGACCACGGAAAAACGAACAGCGGCTCACTTGACCGCAGTACCGCGGGCGCTCTGCTCTGGCTTGCAGCCGTCAGATCAAATTTCATCTTCCCACTTTTATTAAATTAAAATATTAATTACAATTGTTGAGTACGAAACTATGACGTCCAACTTAAAACAGCAGCATTAAAAAGACCTTATGAAAATGTAAATAAATAAATATAACTTCCACCAAGTGGTAGGAAACTGCATTCAGATCCCGCTGCCCTCGCGGCCATCAGGTCCAGGACAGAATTTTTCGCGGCCCACTAGGGGGCGCTCGAAGACCAATAATGGGCCGCAGCCCCATGGTTAATAATAACTGGTTTAAAGCCAGCTCCTGATTGGTCGGTTTAAAGCCGGCTCCTGATTGGTCGGTTTGAAGCCGGCTCCTGATTGGTCGGTTTAAAGCCGGCTCCTGATTGGTCGGGTCAAAGCCGGCTTCTGATTGGTCGGTTTGAAGCTGGCTCCTGATTGGCCGGTTTGAAGCCGGCTCCTGTTTGGCCGGTTTGAAGCTGGCTCCTGATTGGTTGGTTTAAACCTCGCTCCTGATTGGTCGTTTGAACCTGGCTCCTGATTGGCCGGTTTAAAGCTGGCTCCTGGTTAGTCAGTTTAAAGCCGGCTCCTGATTCGTCGGTTTAAAGCTGGCTCCTGATTCGTCGGTTTAAAGCTGGCTCCTTATTGGTCGTTTTAAATCTTGCTCCTGATTGGTCGGTTTGAAGCTGGCTCCTAATTGGTCGGTTTAAAGCTGGCTCCTGATTAGTCGGTTTAAAGCCAGCTCCTGATCGGCCGGTTTAAAGCTGGCTCCTTATTGGCCGGTTTAAAGCTGGCTCCTGATTGGTCGTTTTAAAGCCGGCTCCTGATTGCTCGGTTTAAAGTTTAGCCCTGATTGGTTGGTTTAAAGCTTAGCCCTTATTGGCCAGTTTATAGCTGTCTCCTGATTGGCCAGATTAAAATTGGGACCTGATTTGTTGGTTTTAAAGTCGGCTCCTGATTGGTTGATTAAAAGCTGGCTCCTGTTTGGTCGGTTTAGAAATGAACTCTGGTTGGTCAGTTTAAAAGTGCCTTCAGATTGGTTGCTTTAAAGCTGACCTCTGATCGGTTGGTTTAAAGCTTGCTCCTGATTGGTCGGTTTTAAGCCTGCTCCTGATTGGTCAGTTTAAAGCTGCCTCCTTGTCGGTTTAGGGTTAAAGAGGAGTGGTGGTCGGCCGAGGGGAAAAAACAGGCTACAAATTTAAATAAATCACCTCAAAATGAGGTATTTAACAGCAATTACGAGGTTAAAAATCACTGCAATTAAAATCAACTAATTAGAATACTTAGTTACAGGTTGCGCTTAATTAATCGCTTTAAAAAATGTATCGCATGACAGCACTACATTTAGACGTCCACCACATAAGGCAACTGTTTCAAACTCCAAGCTAAGCAGTAAAATTCATCAGAATAATCCTTTTTTCCCCGTTTAATTGCTTAAGAAAAAGACTGAGAACAGAAAGCAGGGTTACGTTATTTATTTTTTTTTAAGAATCTCTATGTACAAAGGTTTTGCACTGTGCTGCAGATGACAGTCACAACCCAGAAGACACAAATGACGGAGTATTTTTACTCTTCCACTCACCCCTTAAATGTGTCCCTGGAGTATACCGTCACAAGCAACGCAGCAAACGTGAGCAGCCTCATCATTTACCTCCGAGGGGGAAGCTTCCTTCTGTCGTTTGATGAAGAGAAATTCTGTTGACCTTTAAAGACAGAAAGATAATTGGTCAAATTGATTGTGAACGTTAACACGATAATTCCAGTAAAAAAAAGCTCGTTCAGACACTTTTCTCCTTCAAAATCTGCTGGAATTATTGTGTCAGCGGTTAAAAAGTTAAAGATTTTGTGTTTAAACGTCACTGATGGCACCTCGGGTGTTAAAGGGTTAAAAATAAAAACCTAAAATATTTTGAAACCCTTTTTTTGCGCATTTACATCGGTTCCTCATTCCTTCATTTCCTTCTTTGACTGACATACAAAGACACAAGTTTGATCTTTTTTAATTTACCGTTACAACACTGATACATATGCTGAAAATGTAGAACTTTCTATTTTTTGTCTGGTTAATGGGATAAGTGATTGTGGCATTTATTGCTTATGGTTGTATAACAATTTAAAAAGATTGTAGATAATTATCTTTATGTAGGAATCTTTATATGACAATACTGCAAAACATTTTTACAAAATCTGGGCATGTCCGCATTTGAAAACAGTTCAGAACACCACTAGTTGTTGTACTCACTAACGCAGCCTCTTTCCAGTCTCTGGTCTTTGCATCTTCGGGTATTTCTTATGCAACCAAGCTGACGAGGTCAAAACAAAGAGTGGAAAACAGCTGAAGAATTCACAGGCGCCTTTTGAAAAACAGACGGCATCCACGTCCAGCAAACTGCTACATTCTCATCGTAGTCTTCATTCTTTCTCAAGCAAATGAACAACAAAAAATGGATGTGAATTCTGTTTAGGTCACAGTGGAAATAGCAGTGTGAGACGCTCTGCTTCCTTTTTTGAAATTCTTTTGAAACAGGTGGTAAAGCTCTTGCAACAGAGAGAAAAAAAATAGGAATTGAAGTATTTTAGAAATGGTAACTGAAAAAACAACCAATACCTTTAAAAGATCTTCATACAAATTATTTTGAAAACTAAAAATGATTTGACATCAGGAGTGTCGCACAAAAGGGCCAAAATCCAAAACACACCTCAGGTCGCGGGCCAAACAGGATAAACATTTATTAAACACTCAAAAACTAAATTTTTAAAACTTTAAAACCAAAACTTTTTAACATAATTATGAGCTAGATATATAACATTACCTGCAATAATGCTAGTGTGAATGCTGTAAACTGAATTTGTCCACTAAAGATGCTGATGATGATAGCTGTAGATGCTGAAATTGAGAGCTAAAAACGCTGAAGACAATAGCTGAGGACGATAGCCAGCTAAAATATTAGCTAACTGCCAAATTAGCCTAAAAACAAAAACAAATTAAAACTTAGGTTAGTGAAAACAGCTAACATGTAGCTAAAAATACTAGCTAAAATTCAACATCCAAAAAACTGACAAAGCCTAAATTAGCCAAAACAGCTAGCATGTAACTGAAATATTAGCTACACTCCAAAATAGCCTTAAAATTCTGAGTAAATGCCAAAATAGTCCAAAAATATATAAAAATGGTAATTTTTAAAACTTTAAAACCATAACTTTTTAACATGATTATGAATAATAAAAAGGCAGGAATATTATTCCAGAATAAATCAACTTAAACCTTAAATAACTTTCAATGTCTTACTCTCCTTAAAAAATATATTTTTTCAGAATTATTCAAGTTATAAATGAACGCAAGATAACATCGGGCCATCAATAACAATAAAATAAATAGATCTGGAGGATAGAATGTCCCAGAGGGCCTGATCCGGCCCCCGGGCCTTGACTTTGACACATGTGAATTACATGGAAAAGCTAAGGCCTTTGTACAGAACTTCAATAAACACAAATAAACACAATTTTTAGGAAACTATTAATTGTAAAATTGAAATTTTAATTAAAATTCATTTTCAAACTGAATTATCTTCGCAAATGTCGTTTTATTATTTGAAAGTCTTTTGAAGACTTGTTCTTCCATCATCTATCTATTTGTCCATAGGTGTTGGAGACTGTCCAGATGCTCAGTGCACCTTGAAGATGTCCAGGCTCTTTTTAACAATTTAAAAATGTTTACAAAACAACTGAGTCTGACATACCAGAGCTTTGATTTAGGAATTAGAAAAAAGATGTAGGAATCAGGACTTTTATGGAATAGTGTTCAATGTGAAGAGAAATTCAACAGCAGAGGGAAGAAAGTTCTCTGTAACTGAAAGTAAACAGTCCACAGAAGTGATCAATCATTCACAGGCTCACGTTGAATGAGACGAACCTTCCGATACTGTGTGGAGTGCCGTCATTGACCTATAATATAAATACTGTATAAAAAAAAACAAAAAATAAACTACTTGAAAATACAAAACTCAAGTGTCAGAGAAAAACAGCAACAATCCCCCTCTTAAAAATACACCATTTTTTTTTTTACTTGTTTTACATAAACGTACATTTTTCTGACAGCAGCAGATATGCTAAGATCATTTGTTAAAACATAATTTCTTCATGGAAGAAAATGCTAAAGAAAAATATGGAGAGAAAGTAGTCTCATTTGATTTGTTTGTGTGTAGTTCTTGATTTGTAACTCATACAACACATTTTGTGTATAACTATGTCTATTTGCAATTGTGTATTCCCATGTACAAAAACAATAAAACACAAAAATAATTTACGCACACATAATCTTAATCAACAGCAGCTTGAAACTAACTACGCACACAAATATGCACAAAACTGCATTTACGAACAAATCAAATGTGAGATCTTTTCACGATTCCTGTATAAATAATGTATTTAAATTCTAGAATGGTGGGTCATTGGAATTTTCTTATCAGCTGCTTTGAACTTATGCACAAAATACACACAAAATGAATCGTATGAGCTACAAATCAAGAATTACACACAAATCAGATGAGTCATTTTTCTCTCTATAGAGGGAAGGGTTAAGTTCACACCTATGGGAAGGCCTGCTGATAAAACTGTGCACTCACATGACTCTTGTTGAAAGATAACACAAACATGAGCTGTTGGTTGTGTCATTTCCTTTAAAAGGATCGGCTGCCGCTCTCACAGGAAGCTCGCTTTTCTTCTGTTATTGAGGCTAATCCGCTGCGGTTTGACAACAATTTCAGATAAAGCCACACAGTACCTTGAAACATAATTAAAAAAAAACAACCAAAAATGTTTTAGTAATGTTTTTAATAAATAAAAAAAAGAAAAAAAATTTAAACAACTACCTTAGCAAATGTACAGAGCAACGCCCCAAATCACACGGATAGAAAATGTCATGTTTGACTTTGTTTTTTTGTAGATTTAATTGTGTAAACCTGTGAACTGTAACTCTGAATTTGTAAACTTGCTGCAGCACATCTAAGTCTAATTTGATACAGGATGTTTTATTTTGAAGGGAACCCGCTGTTCTGCTGAAGTTGAAATTGTTATATATAGGAAGATATAACACTTTATCACTGTAGTTATTTATCCCTAAATATTTAAAAGCTACATTTAAAAACAGAATGTCTTGAAGACTCACTCCAATGAAAATTGTGTTTTTAACATGTTTTTGTAGCATTTTTCTGATGATGGAGGAAATATTTATTTAAGAAAAAAAGGCTTAAAACTGCATTTCTGAGTATTTATTTATTCAAATAAAAAAAAACTCCCAGTTGTGATGCAGAAAGTGAAATGGGTCCATTGTGATTCATCCACCTGTCAAATAGATCCATGAGCGTCTTAGTTTCCCTCGTCTGAGCTGGATTCTGGATTTAAACTGTAGACTGGAAAGTTTGGAAATCACCACCGTTTTTAATGTACTGCAGTGTTAACATGGACTCTGGCACGTGTGTCCTAAACCTTTCCAGCATTTGCTTGTTCTGAATGCATCAGCGCACCATCAGATTTGGCCTTTTATTTTGAAGGGCTGGAATAAGGAGGGTCTTTTATTTTGTAACGCGGAGGAGTTCCTCGGGACCTCCGGCAGGAACTCCGAGGCCGCTCCTCTCTCTCTCTCGTGTCAGAGCCTGGTGCGGTTCGGGAGGCTCGGAGGAGCAGCTGGAGCGGAGATGGAGATCGAGAGGGAAGTGAAGAAGGTGAGTTTAGCCGTCAGCGTCCACTTCCGGTCTGCAGGGCGAAGGAGAAGGGGGTTCCCGGCGCGAGGCAGGTGCCCGCGGAGAGCCGCGCGAGAAGCTCAATTCTGGACACTTTTCAGAGTCTGACGTGAACTCGGAGTTCGTCAAAGTGAAGATGTAAACACAGGAACCGACATTACGTTAGTTTACCCGCTCCAGCCTCGCGGCTTCCCGCCTCACTTCACTTCCAGTTTCAGCAGAAGCGGCTCGGAACCGTCTCCGCTGAGCGGCTCGAGGAGGTCCTCACGCGGGGGTTTAGTCTTTGCAGCTAAAGCAGATAGAAGCGGTCCGGATCCAGTCCAGTCTGCAGTTGTGGCTCATAAACCTGCTGCAGACGTGTCTGTGATTGTCTGCTGATCCCCGGGATTCACGGCCTGCACAGACCTGCAGACACCAGCCAGCGGTGGGAGTATGATAATGAGGGGGATTGGGCTTATGATGCTTTCTAGTCTGTCAGCACCATGCTCAAAGACAAAAAAATCGAACAAGTGTGGGTCATAAGGATAGCATGAGGTCTAATTATTGCTTTGGTTTTCATGAGCTCAGACTCTAATCAGCTTCAGGAATCATCTTACAGCCAGATGTGTTGTTCTGCTCATCATTAAATAAACCCTTCTTTTTGTTTGAGTTAAAAGACTCACTCTGATTTATCATGTTGTTGCAGCATTTTAATGATGACAGAAGGCATATATAAAAGAATTTAAGCTTAACATTGCATTTCTGAGTATTTTTATTCAAATTGTCAATCAGGAGCAGATGAAAAACTCCTATTAAAAAACAAAGTGTCTATTCGCACGTACTTTTCAAATCACATGCGGCCAGTGCAACCACTTTTTTAAAGAGCCTGCCGGGAAGCTCTGAGCAGCCCCATCCCACATCCTTTTGCTGAAGAGCCTGAAGGATGAAGGAGCGCCGGACATTTCTGTCAGGAAAAGATTCCAATCATTCGCCAGTTTCACTGAAGCCTTGGAAAAATATCAATGTGGAAACTTTTACTGCAGTCAAATGAGCCGCCGTTCGCATTTCTGCGGTCAAATCAGCCGTCACTAGATTTTTTTCTGCAAGTTTCATACAAAACTTGCTTGCTGGAAAATCCTTAAGACTCCGCAGAGATTTAAACGTGATATTATTGCTCCTCATGAAAGCATTTTACTAGTAAAGCAAATGATAAATGTGTGAAATTGACTGTGAATTACTGTTTTTCTGTTGTTTAGAATTCCAATCACAAAATATCTTGTAGCACTGATATAAAGTTGGTTAATTTTGGCTGTGAATGAATCCCAATCATCAATTTAGTACATTATAAATCTTTCATAGACATACTTAGTACTTTAAACAAAATTTCTTCTGGAAATATAGAGCGTTTTTACTGTAAAGTTTTTAAGAAATCCACTTATGAATTATCACAAAAGGTGAAAGAAATGACACAAGTTTACTGGCTTTGGCTGAGAATATATCTTGATTGTAAATTTAGTACGTCAACATTCCTTCACAGACCTACCCAATATTTCAAAGAGTACTACTGAAAATATGAAGTGATTTTACTGTATAGTTTTTGAGAAATACACATATAAATTACCATAAAATGTCAGTTAACAGGTGGGATTGATTCCTAAGTTTAAATTTAGTACATCGCCATTCTTTTACAGACCTACCTAGTACTTCAAAGAGTACTACCACTGAAAACATGAAGTATCTTTACTATACATTTTTTGAGAAAAGTACATCTGAAATATTATATGAATGTCTCATTTTTACGTCAGTTAAAAGACTTTGGGTGGGACTCATTCTTGATTCTTAATTTAGTACACACTTAAAATGTGTGGCCAACATGAATTTACATCAGTTATTACAATTTGACACATGTAAATGTGTGCACGCAATTCAGCAACGTGCACGTTGGTCACTCTTAAAACATGTGACCAAGAAAAAAAAAAGTCACCTTGGACGCAGGTAAAATACTTATGGGCAGTGATTGCTGCTCACACGTATTTACGTTCAAATAACATCAGCCATTAAAAAGATATAGTGTCTGTGATATAGAAAATATGCTCCTGCTCCTCTCCATTCTGATCCTCCACCTGTAGATCCATGAACGTCTTTGTTTTCCTCGCCTGAGCTGGAATCTGGATCTAAACTGTACGACTGGATAGCTCCAATAGTGCATTATGCATTCAAATCAAAAAGTGTCAGAAAGCGTCAAAATAGAAACACTTTTAGAAGACTTCCTTTACCACCACCCTACTGTATAAAAAAAGCAGTGGTCATGGCTCTATGTCTGGCGTCCACGGAACCAGAAGTGCATTTTTGTGACTTCAGCATGAACTTCAAGTTTCGACTGAACCACCAATGTTCTGCCAAAAGCAGATTTCTCACTGAAACAAAGTGTCTCCTGTAGGTTTCTGAGTTCTGATGCAACACTCTGACTCATCAATGACTCAGTGAACCAGAGCTCTTAACCCCAGAATCTAAACTTCCTCCTTTTAATGTGTGGACTGCACCTCTTTGCAGAGCCTGATGTTTGTCATAACTGATGGTGAAACTGTAAAAAAGTTCCCTTTATCTTTAAAGCAGAAAGTTATTTTGTCTCCTCCAAGTGCTCCTGCTAGATTCCTTTTGTTTTAGAGTTAAATGTAGATCTCAGTCCTGGACTGTCTGAACCTGAAGATCTGTCAGCAGAGCAGAAAATTGGAGCCCAAAGTTAATGCTGAACAGATGAGCAGTTGCATCAAATTAGAGGTGTTTTTAATTTGATAGCATATAATGAAAGGCTCTATGGTTACAGAGGAAGGACGTCCCAGTTTTCTGAAAATGAAGGGGTCGTTTGAGGTGAAGGGGAAGTGATAAACATTACTTCAAACAAAACTTAAAAAAAAAAAACTGACAGAAACATCTTTTCATTACCAAGTAGAAATCTAGAACTTACTGCAGCTATAGTTTAGTTTGTATCTTGCACTTTGTATGAAAGAAGTAAATGCTGTCAAAGTCAAGGCCCGGGGGCCGGATCCGGTCCTCCAGGTAATTCTATCTGGCCCACCAGATCATTTAATTTTATTGTAATTAATGACCCGATGTTATCTTGTGCTCATTTTTAACTTGTATAATTTTGACAAAATATATTTTATATTGAAAGTTATTTAAGGTTTAAGTGGATTTATTCTGGAATAATATTCCATCCTTTTTACTATTCATATTTATGTTAAGTTGCTGTTTTAAAGTTTTAAAAAATTGGCATTCTGATAGATTTTTGGACTGTTTTGGCATTTACTGAGAATTTTAAGGCTATTTTGAAGTCTAACTAAAATTTCAGCTATATGCTAGCTGCTCTGGCTAATTTAGACTTTTTTTAAAAAAAAAAGTTTTTACGGCTATTTTGAAGTTTATCTATTTTTCCAGCAACATGCTAGCTTTTTTGGGTAACTAAGTGTTTTTTTGTGTTGTTTTTAGCTTTTTAGGCTAATTTGGCATTTAGCTAATATTTTAGCTAGCTATTAGCTTTAGCATTTTCAGCTATCAACTTCAACGTTTTTAGCTATCAATTTCAGCATCTTCAGCAGCCAAATTCAGCTTACAGCATTCACACTAGCATTATCACAGGTAATGCTATATATCTAGTTCATAATTATGTTAAAAAGTTACGGTTTTAAATGTAGTTTTAGTGTTCAATAAATGTTTTTCATGTTCGGCCCGTGACCTAAGGTGTGTTTTGGATTTTGGTCCTTTGTGTGACTGTAGAAAAGTAATTTAGATCGAAGTATTCTAGATAAAACTTACATCCATCCATCCATCTTCTTGTCCGCTTCTTCCCTTTCGGGGTCGCGGGGTGCCGGAGCCTAACCCGGCTACTGAAGGGCGAAGGCGGGGTACACCCTGGACAGGTCTCCAGTCTGTCTCAGGGCCTCAATCACACACACATACACTCTCACATTCACACCTAGGGGCAATCTAGAGTCACCAATCAACCTATGAAGCATGTTTTTGGACGGTGGGAGGAAGCCGGAGTCCCCGGTGAAAACCCAGGCATGCACGGGGAGAACATGCAAACTCCACACAGAAAGGTCCCAGCCGGGATTCGAACCGGGGCCTTCTCGCTGTGAGGCAAGAGCGCTAACCACTGCGCCACCGTGCAGCCCATAAAACTTACAATTTTTACTTAAAAAATTGAGAAAAATGTCGTTATTAAACTACATTAATAACAATAACATTTTTGTAAAATTTCAGTCAGGTTTTAGGACGAACTACAGTACAGAAATGACTCCTTTAAAGATCGTCAAATATCTTAGAATTCATTTAGAATCAGGAACTTTCTGTTCTGGTACCACTAGATCTAGTAGATCATCAGATTTTATTAGACAGACTGTGAGCCTCTCAGGAACTGTTCTGAAGTTTTTTTTTCCTTTTTTACAGGTCAACACTTTTATGTTAGTATGGATACATGCTCTTCAAGAATTGATGGAATAAATTGTGGGGTTCCTCAGGGATCGATTTTAGGTCCTATACTTTTTAATTTGTACATTTTGCCTCTTGGGGAGACACAGCGTTGACTTTCACAGCTTTGCTGATGATACACAGCTTTACATCGCTGTGTCTCCTGATGACCTTGAACACTATTTTAATTTGTATTTTAGTCATAAAGTCGTGGAAGGCTGAGAACTTCTTACAACTCAACCAGGACAAAAGTTTTAGTCATTGGTCCTAATTTTACTACACCTTCAGAGTTTTAAACCTTCTCTTACAAAATGGACCCGTTAAGCAGGACTAACTGGTACCATTTCTGGTCCCCCATTGGTCATAGGTCCATAGAAAAATGGAATGGACCTGTGAGGGCGGACCTTCTGTCGTCACATGATGTAATCCATTGATTGGTGGAAAGGTTTTACGACAACAGGAAGCGTTTGACCAGCACTTTTCCCGACTCAAGATCCAAACTGAAAGTTTTGTCCTCTTATTAGCTGTGTTCTTCTTCGTCCAGCGCAACAACAAAATAACAAAAATATAAAATGATCAAGGGGGCTGGATATAATCATCCAGCGGGCCGGATCCGGCCCCCGGGCCTTGACTTTTACACGTGCCGTAGATGTTTTTAAGAAGAGGCTCAAGACCAACTTTGTTAACATAGATTTTGGTTAACTTTATCTGGTTTATTTATTTTAATGCTTTTATTTGACAGATTTAAATACTTGAAATGATTTTTGTCTCAGTGTTTCGTTATGGGGATCCTTTGTGTCAGGGCTTGCTGGTTTGGTCTGTGATTGTTGCCGCGGTGCTCACCCTCACTGGGGCGGCTGTGGTCCAGCATCACAGCCTCACGGCTGTGGAATGGACCCTGTTGCTGTCCCTTGTGGGAGGAGCCTGTAGTGATGCTCCAATGGCTGAGCTGCTCCTGGTATAACTAGATTTCTGATATATTGTTTTCTGACCGCAGATTTCCAATTGTAAAGAAGCGCTTTGAGCTGCTCAAAGCAGGAGAAGACCTTTCATTTATACACTTTTATCATGTATTCAGCCATTAAAACATTGTTTTCATGTTTATGGCAGTTCCTTCAGTGAATCTTTGTGTGGAGTCAGTGAAATACAAACTTATGCTGACAAATTACACACTTTATTTAAAGAAAATCTTTGGAAGAAAATTGTGGAGACTTGAGGTCATCTTCACTCATCATCCTGGACTCATTCGGTCTTGTGTTGCTCGTCAAGAGAAAGAAGTCTTCGGAGACTCTGCTGGTGTTGGGAGGTCCACTGATGGTCTCTGGGGGCGTGGCCTACATTCCTCAGCTGGACTGTTGACAACCTCCTGGAATCCCATGAGACTTTAGGGCATATTGAAAGGGCTTATTGACCGTATATGGTCAAAGTTATGAAGTTTTCCATTGATTTTTAAAACAAAGACAGATGTTGAGGATAGAAAGGAGATAAATGGAAGGAAAGTTTTTTCAAGAATTGGTTCAGAAATGAGAAATAGTTTCTGCTCAGAGTACAAACATCCAATCCTGATGAAAGGACAAGTTCATTTTAAATGAAAAACTGTCAAACAGACACTGCTTGTGTGGGTGTGTGTGTGTG
>NC_050517.1:5675049-5678128 GCF_002922805.2 Oryzias melastigma
GTAAGAATGCTTATTTTCTTTTCCTGGACCAGTTAACACAGTTTTGACAGAAGGATAAGGACAGATTTCACTGTTTGTTCAACTTAAAGACTCACTCTGAAAAACATTTTGGTGTTTTTAACATGTTCTTATAGCACTTTTCTAATGATAGAGGACGTACTTAAACAAAAGAGTATTTCTTTATTCTCCGCCCAATTCTAATACATCCGCTTGCAGACAAATAGATCCATGAACGTCTTTGTTTTCCTCGTCTGTAATTTGGATCAGAACTGTTTGACTAGATAGCTCAAATATTGCTTGCCATTTTTGTTTCACCGATACTGTTAATTTTGGGGTTGTGCGGGTCTGTAAGTTTGCTCTTTGTTTTTCTATTGAAATCCTGCCACTCTACAGAAAATGTGCTCTAGAAAATGACAGTTTTTTTTTTTATTTCGGCTAATAAAAAGACCTCTGAGAATGGTATGATAATAGATCAAAAGATGATTGGAGGGGTTCTTTAAGGCTCCATTATTGTTTGGAGATGCAGCATAATTACACAAGACAGTTACAAATAACTAACTCAGCTTGCTCGTTTGTGAACGACTGAATAAATAAATCTGAAGTTAAAATATTGAAGCCAAATATCTATATTTATGTCAGCATTTTTTAAAGACCCACTGAACTACTTCTCCGCTTCCTGGATTTTTTCAAATGTTTTGAGGTGATATTGGATAATAATAAAAAAACAACAGTTTATAATCCAAAGATAGAATAATCACTATTATTATACATCAGAGGTGTCCAAATCCAGGCCTCGAGGGCCAATTTCCAATATGTTGTCCAACTAACCTGCCATCAAAGCTCCTTATTGGCTTAACACACCTGATCCAGGTAGTCAGCAGCAGGTAAAGTAGGGTTTCTGGAAAACCAGCAGACGGCCGGCCCTCGAGGCCTGGAGTTGATAACCCTGATATGCATTGATACACATATTTTACTAAATCATCCTAATCACTCACCAAGATAGGGATCCTAATTAGAATGGCAGTGGTGTAGAAGTAGAGTGGTCATCCTCTGATTAGAAGATCACAGGCTTTATTCCTGTCTTTCCCACACATGTGTTGCCCCCCACATCGCTACTGGTGGTTGTAGATCGGTGCCACTGTTAGATAACTGCCGTCAGTGTGTGTGAATGTGTGTGTGGATGGGGGAATGGGACTGTGTATGGCATTTAATTTCCGCCAAAAGTCTCCCACGGGCTTATATCAAACTCCACAGGCTTATATCAAACTACACGGGCATATATCAAACTACTCAGGCTTATATCAAACTCCACATTCGCAATGAACCTTCCACAGGCACAATTCTACCTCCATGAGCGCTCCTGTATCCTTGTACGGGCGTGGAACCACTACTCTTGCGCTCATGAAAGTAGTTCTGTTCTCGTGAAGGACTATCCCTTCGCACGTGGAAGCATTCCTGCGCGCATGTAACAACTCCTGCAAGTTCGTGTAAAAAAGCATACCCCAAAACCGGAAATGTTAACCTGTGTGTGATCGGGTCACTTTGCTGCAGTCCCACCGTTCCTGGGGGACAATACTAACGCCATAAGTAATCTGTATCTTATTCGTTTTTCAAAGTAAAAAAAAACAAAACAAAAAAAACGGAAAAAATGAAATTTTAAATGACTGTTTTATATAATCATCATTTTCTAAACTGCTATTAGTGTTTCCAATAAAGTATTAAATCGAAAACGGAACCAACAGATAAGGAACAGTTAAATTCAGTGTTTTAAGATTTCTGACAATAAACTACTTCCGGTCACCTGGAAGTAGTTTGCATTGCGTTGTCGCGATCATTTATCTGGCAACTTTTGTAAACAATTAAGTGAAACTGACCTAAATAATGTTTGTTTTTTTTCTATAGCAGTTTAGAAAATGATAATTATTATTCTAAAACGGTCATTTTAATTTTTGATTTTTTCAAAACGAATGATACACGGATTAGTTATGGAGTCAGTACACACACACCGGTCCCCAGCAACCGTGAGAACCGTGGGGACCCAGCAACGATAACGGGACGGGGACTACAGCAAAGTGGCCCCATCACACACACATTTTCGGTTTTGGGGCATGTTTTTTTTACACGAACTCGCAGGAGTTGTTACGTGGATGCAGGAATGCTTCCGTTCGCAGATGGATAGTCTTTCACGAGCACAAGACTACTTCCATGAGCGTGCAGTAGTGGTTCCACGCATGCACAGGGATACAGGAGCGCTCATGGAGGCAGAATTGTGCCTGTGGAACGTTCATTGTGAGTGTGGAGTTTGATATATGCCCGTGGGAGACTTTTGGTGGAAATTAAACGCCATAACTGTGAGTGTAAAGCACTTGGGGCCTTTTAACAAGGTAGAACAGATACACCATCTACCACTGACTATCAGGAAATCCAGTATTGAAATCCATCACTGATGCTGGCTGTGGTCTTCTCCATCTATCTCCCACAGATGTCTCTCGGCCATGAGTTCGGAGCGGGGGCCGCTTGTTTGAAATGCAAGGACAAGTGTGAGGGCTTCGAGCTGCATTTCTGGAGGTTTGTTCAGTTTCTGCTCCGTCAGACGACAGTTTTCACTCATTCTAACTAAAAATGAACAGCTTGTTTTAACAGCTTCTAAAGAATTATAACTTTGCATGTATGCTATATTCCATAAAAAGAGAATACTTTGGATTTGGACAGAACAATGTTGAATTTGTTAATATGTCAATTTAGTTTTTCATATCCGGCGATAACGATATATATGATGATGTCAATCAAATAACTTTATTTGTCAAATGCTGGCCCTCTGCTCATAACAGAAATTAGTCATCATTAGGGCTTGTTTAGATTTCATCTTTATTTCTATCATACTTTAAACAAAACAGATGCACTGAAGGAATATGATGCAACAGTTTTTTTTTTCAGATAACTATGAAAAGACATACTGTATATTACAAACTAAACTGAAAGTTAAAACAAAAGCTTTAAAGTCTGCCACCTACAGTTGGAAGGGGGCTGGAGTGAAATGTTAAAGTGGTCCAAATCTTGTTCCAGGCTTTTTTTTTTT